>NC_133508.1:7125000-7372500 GCF_049354715.1 Callithrix jacchus | reverse complement strand
CATGCATTTTGATCGATTTTCAATTTTTATCTCTTCAAATACATTCAGGGTAGATGAACAAACAGCTGTCACGTTCTCCCTCAAGTCACACTCTGCTGAGAAGCCTGGTTGTTGTGCTAAATGAAACCAACTTCTAAAAACCAGGAAAACAGACGAACAAATCTAGAAGTAAAGATCTTCCCCAATGGACGACATTAAAACATTCTAAGTAATACTTCCATGGTGTGTAGAAGGGACGAACCTTGTTTGGATGGATGGCAGGTACACCCAAATGTAAGATAAATATGGAGACAATGACCTGCGTCTCCTAATGAGGGCGCCATTGGAGGTACCACACTGAGACAGGTTAGAGGGGAGGTGGGGCTGTCAGAGCAGAAGCCATACCTTAGTCTGGAACGTGCAAAACATGTGCGTCAGAAACGGATGCTCCCAGGCCAAGGAAAGAACTCTCTTCTCTACCATCGTGCACTCGACGTCATCGTCCATCAAGACCACATCTTTCTTTAAGGCCTTTATTGCGAAAAATTGATTGGTTTTCTTGAATTCTGCCAGGAAGACCTAGAAGGAAGGGGAAGAAGTAGCCTTATTTTAGAATTTGCATTCTCACTTCTTAAAAAAGAGAGAAAGTCTTGAGAGAGACCTGTGTTGATGAGAAAAGGGGTTTCTTCTCCAACCCCCATCCATCCTGGACAGGCTATTCCTGAGACAAAATGGAGCACTTCCCTGCCTTCAGATATTATAGCAGTGTTTCATGCTATCTTTGTACTCTTTCCAAGGGTTTCACAAAATTATTAAGCAACTGAATTGGTTTTTTTTTTTTTTTTTTTTTTTTTGAGACTGAGTTTCACTCTTGTTACCCAGACTGGAGTGCAATGGTGTGATCTCGGCTCACCGCAACCTCCGTCTCCTGGGTTCAGGCAATTCTCCTGCCTTGGCCTCCTGAGTAGCTGGGATTACAGGCACGCGCCACCATGCCCAGCTAATTTTTTGTATTTTTAGTAGAGACGGGGTTTCACCTTGTTGACCAGGATGGTCTCGATCTCTTGACCTCGTGATCCACCAGCCTCGGCCTCCCAAAGTGCTGGGATTACAGGCGTGAGCCACCACGCCCGGCCCTGAATTCATTTTTAAAAGTGTGCCCTGCCCGCTCAGGGACCTGAGTGACAGTATAATGAAAATCCAGAGAGACAAAGTGCACAGTGAAGAAAGAAGAGCTGAGTCACAGAGAGGAGTTAATGTTCTTGAAACGTTTCTGCAGGTGCACACAAAAGCTTTATGTTTTACTCAGTTTTTCCAGGCCAAAAGAAGAATGGAGGGATATAGTTCTCCTTGTGTACTTAAAAAATAAACACCAGCCTGGTGTGGTGACTCATGCCTGTACTCCCAGGATTTTAGGAGGCCAAAGCAGGTGGATCACATGAGGTCAGGAGTTTGAGACCAGCCTGGTCAACATGGTAAAACCCTGTCTCGACTGAAAAAAAAAAATACATGAATTAGCTGGGCATGGTGGTGGGTGCCTGTAGTCTCAGCTACTTGGGAGGCTGAGGCGGGGAATTGCTTGAACGTGGGAGATGGAGGTTGTGGTGAGCTGAGATCACACCACTGCACTCCAGCCCGGGTGACAGAGCGAGACTCTGTCTCAAAAGAAAAAAAAAAACAAAACATTTTCTCTAACAGCATAGCAAAGAATTAATCATAGCCAAATGTATGGCACATAGTAGGTCCTAAAATGTGAATGATACTGGGTTCAAAGAATGACTTGCTCAGCTTCTTGGAGCTACCAGGGAAAGATTTAACTGCAAAGTTTACTTTTCCCTCTTGATTTCGTGGCTCTGATATCAAAGAACACGAAAATGTGAATGACACATTTTAGGGCCTACTATGCGTCATGCGTTCTGCAACCTGCTTTACACTTGCAACCTAATTTTATTATCTGATTGAATTCTTAGCTTGTCATGCTCTGCAGGACAGAAGTTAACACAACAACAAAATACTGAATTCGAAGAATAACTTGCTCAGATGCAGATTCTTGGAGCTGCTAGGGGAACATTTAACTCAAAAGTTTACTTTTTCCCACTTGATTTTGTGGCTCGTATATCAAAGGACACCAGATGGCATATGACGGAGGGTTTCAACAATTTCACTTTTCGCAAAGGATACAGCAACACACTGTTGGCAATTGTAAGGGCATGGTATTTGGATACAGAAAATTCTAGCTCCAGTTTTACTGCACAGACATTTCCTAGCTGTGGAAATGTGGGCAGAGCGATGAGGCCCCCTGGGCTTCAGTTTCCAATTACTGCATTCTCTAACTGACGGACTATTGTGAAAGTCAGATGAGATCAGATCTGGGAAAGTGAGCTCTAAATGATCTCTGAATCACAGTTGTTAAACTCAGTCATTTGTCATTTGTTTCTTTTGTTGACTTTTGCGAAAGGCTGAAGTCAGTGATGCTACACCAGTCCTGGACATGTGAGGGTCTAAGTTTAAAGCACAATGGTGCAGATTTGTGGATTGGTGGTAGCTGACTTGACAGAAGGGATGAGACTTAGATGAGAACTCAGGCAAATGAATGATGCTCACATCCCCAGAAAACACACAATTTGGGCCAGCCATGGTGGCTCATGCCTATAATCCCAGCGCTTTGAGAGGCCGAGGCAGGCGGATCACAAGGTCAGGAGTTTGAGACCAGCCTGGCCAACATGGTGAAACCCTGTCTTCACTAAAAGTACAAAAAAATTAGTCAGGCATGGTGGCAGGTGCCTGTAATCCTAGCTACTTGGGAGGCTGGGGCAGGAGAATCCTTTGAACCTGGGAGGCAGAGGTTGCAGTGAGCCGAGATAGTGCCACAGCATTCCAGCCTGAGCAACAGAGCAAGATTCCATCTAAAAAGAAAAAAAGAAAAAGGGAAAACACACAATTTGTTTTCCTAGGCGTAAAAATAGATTGAGAACAAGGGTGTAGAGGCCTTGGTGAGGAAACATACTTTTCATATAAAGCCAGAAGGGAGAAAAGACCAGTTTTGAGGTGTTCTCAGTGTAGTGAGAAAGAGCAACATGGCCGTCCCATCTCACTTTGATGCCTCCCCCACTCCTCTCCTCTCTGTGCATAGGGACCCAAGGTCCTGATGAAAAGAAGTGGACGGCTTTGGACATGGGGTGGGGAAACCTGGGGCTCCCAGCTGTGCCTTGGGATACTGACCAAGGCTTGAAGGTTTAACTAAATGTCTTTCTTATTAACCTTCTTCAAATGTAGAAATCCACATTGGAACAAAGAAAGATAAACATTTCACGAACGATTAAAAGTGGTCTTTTAGTAATTGCTTCTTTCAGTAAAACATCCTAAAGCCAGCCATAAACTAAGAAGCCGAAAAGGCAATTTCCATCTATATAATGTGCTTTCAATTTTTGGTAACAGGTTATAACTGTACATTAATTGGTGCTAAATTATAATGAAGACTTGCTGTAAAATTGTCTATTATGCTCAGATTAGCACCAAATGAGCCTGCTGTGGTTCATATTATTGTGGAAATGAACAAAAAGAATTCATGAATATCAGCTACCATGTGCGAGAGAGAGTGGATGTTGCCGAAAGGCAAGTCACCAGTGTTTAAATCCACACCCCACTGGAGCACAATATTATTCAGTTATGGCGACTGCTCAGTTGCATTTTAGTTTGTTTAATATTAAATAAACTGGGTAAGATTTCCTGCCAAAGTCTGGTGAGCAGGTGTGGTGCATAATGCTGCCTTTGGCTGCACAGATTCACGGAATAGTCATGTCTATGACTATTAAAATGTTCATAGGGGTCCCATCCGAGAATTTAAAACAAATAGGAGCCCTGTTAATACATGAGATATCCTTAATATCAAAATCACCTAAAAGCCTACATTCCACATCATCCCACCTTAAATCACTAGCTTGAAAATTTCCTGCAGTCACTGATAGTTGGTTATAATTTCTGAAATGGTCCCTTCTTCCTTCTCTTCACCTCCCTTTTCCTTCTTGTCCTCCTTTTCCTCTTTCCTTCCTCTCCTTGTCATCTGTGAGTGACAGAGACAACCCCCCACCTGCATGCATGGCAGGAAGAATTTAGAGGAGGGACTTTCTCCACAATTTCTTTCCGGGACTCTCAAGCTACAATTTTGTTATCGGCTTAATTGTGTCTGTGCTGAAGTCCCCATCCCCAGTACCTCAGAATGTGACCATATGTGGAGACAGGACCTTCAGAGAGGTAATTAAGGTTTAGTGAGGTGATTAAGGCAGGTCCTAATCCAATATGACTGGTGTTTTTATAAGAAGAGAAAATTTAATCCAGGTGTAGTGGCACAACTGTAATCCTAGTTTCTAGGGAAGTTGAGACGGGAGGATCACTTGAGTTTGAGAGGTCAAGACCAGCCTGGGCAACATAGTGAGACCTATCTCAAAAAAAGGAGGACATTTAGATGCAGACATGCACCACAGGAAGATGAGAGGGTGGCCGTTACAAAGCAAGGAGAGGGGCTGGGGAAGAAACAACCCAGGTGACACCCTGCTGGTGAACTTCCGTCCTCCAGACCTGTGAGAACATGAATTCCTGTTGTTTAAGCCAGCCAGGATGTGATATTTTGTCAGAGTAGCCTGTTCTCATGCTGCTAATAAAGATATACTGGAAAGTGGGTAATTTATAAGGGAAAGAGGTTTAATGGACTCACAGTTCCACATGGCTGGGGAGGCCTCACAATCACGGCGGAAGACACAGGAGGGGCAAAGGGATGTCTTACATGGTGGCGGGCGAGAGAGAGCATGTGCAGAGAACACCCATTGATAAAACCATCAGCTCTCATGAGACTTATTCACTGTCATGAGAACAGCACGGGAAAACCCATCCCCATGATTCGATCACGTTCCACTGGGTCCCTCCCGTGACACATGGGGGTTATTGCAATTCAAGGTGAGATTTGGGTGGGGACACAGAGCCAAACCCTATCACAGCCTAAGCAAACTTATACAGGTCTGAAGACATTTGAGAGAGAGAGAGAGAGAGAGAGAGAGAGAGAGAGAGAGAGAAAATCACATATAAAGCAAAACAACACTGTAGGCTTGAGAATGAAGCAAAAGAAGAAAAAACAAAATGAAACAATCACAAACACTGTGTGAAACAGGAAGTGGCTGAGGCACCTTTCTATTTCTTTGGTGCCCAAAGACATCAAACCCATAGGCATGTGGGGTGTATACTTTACAAGTAAAGGAGCTTTGGAGACTACAATGGGCCTAGAGTCCTTGGGGGTTCCTATTTAGAGATCTCTCAGGAAAGCTCTCTCTGCCACTAACACAGTCCTGCTGGCCCCACCAGCTTAGTTTCATTAACCAGGAACTTGGCTCATCATCCTGGAGTTGGTCTCCTGGGCAGTAGCTTACCTTGCCAAAACTTCCTTTCCCCAACATCTTGTGCAAGATAAAATCCTCGATTTTCAGTTTCATCTGCAGAGACGGTTTTTCTATGTTCAGTTCAGGTTCTGGAAGACGGCACGTTTTATCCACCTCATCCAACGGAGACTCCCAGGAGATTCCCTGGGGCTCTGAAAATGGAAGCTGGTGGTTAAAATGAACATGGAGTGATGGAGGTCATTCTAGTTACGCAGGGCACATGCTTTCTCTTCTGCTTCCCATGCTGAGGCTCCATCACAGTAATTGGAGGTGTTTAGAGGGTCTTCTGCAGTGCAGGCAGCTTTAATACCTCTCCACCTGTCTGTGAGGGCAGCACCCCGTCTGTGAACCCAGCATTTGGAATTTGGAGTGTGGACTGTGTCTCTTTCTCCAACAGATTGGGCAATAGTTCACCCTAAGAAACACATTCCAATTAGCGAAAGACCGTATATGCAAAATGCACAAGCACTGTTAATAATGTCAAATCAAGGACAACTAGGGATTTTGACCAAATTTCAGGAAAAAAATGATTTCCAATTGTTTGCATGGCTCACAAGCACAGTGGCATCAATTTCTACAAATTACAATGTGAGGGCAAGGAAATGAAATCTAGCAGGTATTTAAAAATCTGAACCGCATCATTCATCACAGAATTCAGGTCAACATGCTGCCCATGCTGGCCGGCCACGGTGGTTCACGCTGTAATCCAGTAACTTTGGGAGGCCAAGGTGGGCGGATTGCCTGAGCTCAGGTGTTGAATACCAGTCTGGGTGACGTGGTGAAACCCCATCTCTACTAACATACAAAAAATTAGCTGGGTGTGCTTGTGCATGCATGCGGTCCCAGCTACTCTGGAGGCTAAGGCAGGGGAATCCCTTGAACCCGTGAGGAAGAGGTTGCAGTGAGCTGAGACTGTGCCACTGCACTCCAGCCTGGGCCACAGAGCGAGACTCTGTCTCAAAAAAAAAAAAAAAAAATACTGCCTATGTTGATGGTTGCTGAGCGATCTCCTTTACTGCCTGGTAACCGTCTTAAATGTAACCCAAACCTGTCTTTTACATTTTTAAGTTGATTCAGAGAAAAACAAAAGAAAACTTTTTTAGAGTTTCTCCCTGCCTACAATTTTCCCTTTATTTTTAGATCCCCAGGTTTATCTTTCACACTCTTCCTTAAGTCCAAGGACAAAAGTATTTTATAATGTATGCTGAAACTACTCAGGTCTCAGAGACGGGGTCATATCCACTCATGAACTGCTTTCAGACAGTAGGCTGGAAAAACTGCCATAATGTCATGAAAGTGGCCTCGAGTCCTCCTCTTTCCGACCCTTAAATTTGAGTCTCAACGGTGCAGAGTAAGAATGTCTTCTGTGTCCTTCCCACCGTCACGTTTTAAGATAGACTTATTTCTGTAAAACCATTTGACCTTGACAGAATGTAACATGCTGAAATTCTAAGAAAAATATTTGCAGTTGTTCCCCCTAGAGTTATCCCAATTTTCTAACCCCCACCTTCTGCCCCTTACAAAGGTAGCCCAGTGTGGCTTATTTTGGTTTCTTTTCTAAGAAGTGGGGGCCTCTTAGTTGGTAGCTGGAGGTGGATCACCTTTCAGACCAGGTGAGCTGATAACATAAATCCAAGGGCATCGGGTTAGGGCTAATGGAGACTAAGGACTGACATTGATTAGATTGCCAACCTGGACAGCTACCTCTTTTTCCCGGTGTTGGTAAACATGGTGGCCTTGCTTCATTTTTGATGGGGCACGGGAGACCAATTTCAACTGGACCTTCTCTGAAGATCTGTTCGGTATCTCTTAAGCAGCGAGCCTAGATGGCAAATGGAGAATCAGACCACCCACCCATCCACCACTGATGGAACAACTCAGCCTGCTAACCACAGGGACAAAAGCCATTTAAAATTCCTAAATGCATAGGGTCACCGAAGCTCTTCTTTTCCTCGACATTCTTTCAGAATCCCACATTCTGGGAGAGCCCGTCTATTGTATTTTTGTGCATTGGCAGAACATATTTGCCTCCTTTACACTTTTCTGGGCTGACAGGATTCTCCCATGCTGCCTACGTCATTCCATCACAAATAAGGACAGTGGGTCAATAGATGGGAAAACAGCTGATTTGGGTAATGCCAAGTCTTACAGAGGGTTTATCCTTGGATGTGGGAATTCAGCAAATGCCAAGGCAGTAAATAGCAGGGCAAAGGTTGCTCTGGACTCAGTGTTCTGTGAGGATCCTGGGGATGATACTGGCACATAAGTGTTTTCCCCCAGGCTATTCTATAACCCAAATACATTCACATAAAGCTGTCAGTGAATCCTCAATACTTTTAATGAATTTGTTTCTGCATTGCTCATGCCATGAAGAAGTTAAGGTTTCATAAAGATCTGCATAATGCAAATGCATTAAATAAATATCTCGAAGAGGAGGGTATGGGCATGGAGATGAAAGCCAAGGGCAAGGCTGGTACTCAGAAATACAGGCTGCTACAGGAGGAGGAGCGGGAGGGCATGGACATCCTTGTGGAGCGACATGGCAGGAATGTGTTCACGGCTCGTGCTTCTACCTGTTGGGTGCTCTCAATCATGGCCAGCGCTTCAGCCATTAGCTTCTGGTTTATGCCACAAAGGTTGGCCACCTTTGTCTGGCATCTGTGATGTACGTTCATGCCACATGCTGGAAAGAAGAAGGTAGATGGTGAGCAGGAGTGGAAGAACCCCCTGGTGCTGGGCAGTGACTCTCTCTAGAGCAAAGACAGAGCCTTGTGGATAGGGAGGGAAGCCTAAGGTGCCATGGCTGGAGGTATTTGGCCCTGGTTCTCCCCGGTAATGATCCACATGTGGGAAGGGAAAGTGAGGTAGGAGGTGAGACCCAACTCTGGAGAAGATGGGGTTCAGACACAGACCAAATTGAAGACTAGCTAAAACAGGGACAAGGCAGAAGCAGCTTTTCAGAAGATGCCCACCTGTGCGCCATGTCGGTTTACTGTTGCCATGGCAACACCCAGATGTTACCACCCTTTTCCTAGGAACTTAATGTGCATGTAGTTAAAAGTAGGTTTAAATGTAATTGTTTAATTTTTCGCAGAGATGAGGGTCTCACTTTGTTCCCCAGGCTGGTCTCAAACTCCTGGGCTCAAGCCATCCTTCCACACTGGCCTCCCAAAGTGCTGGGATTACAAGTATGTTATTGTGCCTAGCCTCAAGTCTTTACTATAGAAAGGAATTTTTTATGATTGTGCTCCAAATTCCACATTGTCAGCATGACTCACATTGGCCTTATTTAGAAGGTGTTAGGTTTTAACTTGGGTAGCCCAAACTCCATTTTCTCACTCATCACTGTAACACGACGTGACGTTGTCAGCGAGGATGGAACATACGGGGATGGGATTCTACTTTGCTCCTGAAAACTGCAGCCACGTCTAGGCTTGCCTGTGACTTGCATGGCCACGAAGAAAGGCCCCCATCATCCATGACAAGGTCATAAGTCTTTGTTGCTAACCCACCAGGCCGTAACTCAATTTCTGGGTTGGCAAACAGTCCCTCTGGAAGACTATTTTCATGGGAATTATTGGGAGGAGAGAGAGAAGGCAGGGTAAAAGGCTGAAGGAGACCCTCCTAAAGACAACAGCTTGTAAGGAGGCAGAGGAGGAAGGAAGAGAGCTGGAGAAGAGGGTGAGGAGAGTCCAGAGAGGAGAATGCGGGCATGCGGGGTGAGCAGAGTGGAGAGGCAGGGGAGCACTTGAAATGAAGGTGTTGGAAGAGAATGGAAGGGGAAGCATATTCAAGGTAAGAAATGGAAGCAGGCACGAGAGCTGTGAAAATGTCCAGGAATCCCTGCACGTTCTAAGCTGCGCGGCAGCACGGCTGGACCAGCTCCTGCACGTGGGCGCTCGGGCTCCCAGGACATATAATCCGACCTGAGACCGTCAGAGAACCAAGAGGTGAGAATTTCACTCTTCCTGTTTCTGTGGATATGGCCAGGGTACTGGGACACTGTGTTTTGCCTGTGTACTCTTAATGAACTCTTCATGCCCTGCCTCTCCATGTCTTCTTGAACAAGGGTGTACAGAAAAATGTGTCAGTGTCCTTTGGGGCCAGGAAGGGATTCTTGAGGCTAATGTTGGCTTCCTGTGATGTCTGCTTTAGGTAATGACTTGAAAGCCTACCCCTCCTGCCTCCACTGAGAGATCACTCTGGGTTCCACCAGACATGTGGGCATGATTGGGATGAGGAAGGGGAGAATGAGGAAGATGCCGTGTTGCCTTTCATCGCGTACCTCATCGCTCAAAAGAGAGGACGTACATTAGTCAGTAGTACTGATCAAAATATGGCTGCCAAGATAAAATAAAGTGGCTTATATATTTCACAGTTCATCATAAGAAAAGCTCTGTGCTCACCCGTCATGACGACTCACTCCTACAATCCCAGTACTTTTGGAGGCTGAGGAGACAGGGTTGCTTGATCCTAAGAGTTTGGGATCAGCTTTGGCAATATAGCAAGACTCTATCTCCAAAAAAAAAAAAAAAAAAAAAAATAGACAGACATGGTAGCACATGCCTGTGGTTCCAGCTACTTGGGAGGCTGAGATAGGAGGATCGCTTGAGCTCAGGAAGTCAAGGCTGCAGTGAGCTGTCATCAAGCCACTGCATTCCAGCCTGGGCAACAAAGTCAGACCCAGTCTCAAAAAAAAAAAAAAAAAAAAGGGGGGGGGTGGGGGAGAAGAAAAGAAAAAAAGTAAAAGAAGAAGAAAAACCAGTTTATATGCATCAGGTGGCTCTCCTTTGGTGGCTCTAATCTCTGGGCCCTGTCCCTGTCTCACCCCAACCAGAAAGCAGAGTGCTTTGTTGGTTCCTGTGGGTTTTTTTTCCCTTCCCTGGTCCTTAATCCTAGTGTGACAGCATCTCAGCTTCTAAATGTTATTGCCTTAGCAACTTGGAGTTTCACAGCAAGAAAGCCCTGCCTTGTTTATTTTGATTTATAGGTCTGAGAAACTCCATCAGGAATGAATGGCGGGTTAGACTCTGCTGTGATTCCGGCCTTTGAGGAAAGACCAGAAAACAGGCAATGGCGGTCAGAGCTGGGCCAGCCTCTTACTGGGCACTTGGAGTCCACAGCAGTGGTTTAGGGATGGATTGCTCAAGAGAATGTCACAGAATTTCTGTGCAGGACCGTGCGTCAGCAAAATGAATGTGCTGGGCTTGCTCCTTGATGAGATGACACAGAGAATCTTACTGGCAGGTGCAGAGGAGGAGGGTTGGGGTACCACATGGCTACACCTGTTGAAATTAGGAAGGGGCAGCTCAGAATCCACTGAAGAAGCTATTGGTAGAAAGACCAGTGAGAGGAGAAACACTGTCTTTGTTTCCTCCAGGGCTATCGGATGACAGAAGGTGATGATGGGCTAGGAGCTTTGACCTTGAACCTGAACTGCTGTGCACTTTTCTGGGATGCGGGGGTGGGGGCATTGCATGTGCAAGGAAAGGAACGTAGTGGTTTATTGCTGCAGAAGACCACGCTTACAATCACAACTTGTCTGGGCTGGGTGTGGAAGTCTTCCCCCTCCATCCTCCCTCCTGTTCCCCAGAAAGCCTCACTATCCATCCCGCAGGGGGTCCAAGTCAGGCCATGCTCACCCCCCACCAGACTCACCGTCACACTTGAGCCCTTGCCGTGCCAGTCCCCACAGCAGGGTCCCACAGTGCTCACAGAAGGTCGGGCTCTTGTAATTGTAGACTTTAAATCTATGTGGCATGTCAATTTTGAATCTCTCCTTGTGGAACTGAAAGAAAGGCAGAAGGTGAGACCATGTGTGTATCCCCGGAGCCCAACTTTTGATGTCCTTGCAGATACCTTAGCATCACTAACAGAGATCATAATGAAAACACTGGCATTGTACGTTTTAAACCATCACTGTCACTTGTGGAGCCCTACAGTCATGCCTGAAGAAGGCAGGCAGCCCCCAGCAGCTGGAGGTGAGGGGCATGCTTGCCTTCTGCATGTAGCAAGCACCCTGCAGACAGCTGAAGTCTGAGGCCCCTGCACAGACAGGCCAACAGCTCAAGAAGAGGGCACAAGAGTTATTCAAATGAGCGCTAAGGAAGCACTGCTCCCATTTAAATGGATGAAGCTTCCCTTCCTGTTTTAATATAAACACTTCCTTTTCTCTTCAGTCCAGAATGAGTGCTTTTAACCTCTGGAAGATGTAAAAAAAAAAACAAAAACAAAAACAAAAAAAAAACACCCCCCCCGCCCTTTTTTTTTTTTTTTTTAAAAAGATGGAGTCTCGCTCTGTTGCTGGGCTGGAGTGCAGTGGCGAGATCTCAGCTCACTGCAATGTCTGCCTCCTGAGTTCAAGCAATTCTCCAGCCTCAACCTCCTGAGTAGCTGGGATTACAGGCACACAGCACCACACACAGCTAATTTCTATATTTTTAGTAGAGACAGGGTTTCACCGTGTTGCCAGGATGGTCTCAATCTTCTGACTTCATGATCCACCCACCTCGGCCTCCCAAAGTCCTGGGATTACAGGCATGAGCCACCACACCCGGCCAAAAAAATGCCTTCTTTATAAGAAACATCTCTATGGGTTTATTAGTATTATAGCCTAATATGAGACAAATTTTCACGCCTATAATTCATGAATTGAGGTGGCAAGAGGAGGGAGCAGTTCTTGCCAGGTGTGGTTAACAAATATGTCACATGCATCATCTATTACACAGGTGGCATCTCACGTAATCTCAAAGTAGCCCATTCGAAGTAGCTTCTATTACTATCCTCCTTTGACAGATGAGGAGATGAAGCACAGAGGTGGTCAGAAACTTGCCCAGTTCACACAGCTGTAGTTGGGATATCTACAAGCTTGGCAGTCAGAATCAGAGCCCAGCCAGTCTCTTTTCTGTCTTAAAATAAACAGGAAGGCTTAGGGGGATGGGGAGAGGTTCATGGCAGAGGGATGCTAGTGATAGATATATTACAGAATTTTTTAAAAAACAGTTTTCTAGGCCTGGTGCATCAGCTCACGCCGGTAATCTCAGCACTTTGGGAGGCTGAGGCGGGTGGATCGTGACCATCTTGGCCAACATGGTGAAACCCTGTCTCTCCTAAAAATACAAAAATTAGTCAGGTGTGGTGGTATGCACCTGCAGTCTCAGCTACTCGGGAGGCTGAGGCAGGAGAATCCCTTAAACCTGGGAGTCAGAGGTTGCAGTGAGCCAAGATCACACCACTGCACTCCAGCCTGACAACAGAGTGAGACTGTCTCAAACAAAAACAAAAACAAAAACAAAAAGTTTTCGGCTGGGCGCTGTGGCTCAAGCCCGTAATCCCAGCACTTTGGGAGGCCGAGGTGGGTGGATCATGAGGTCCAGAGATCGAGACCATCCTGGTGAACATGGTGAAACCCCATCTCTACTAAAAATACAAAAAATTAGCTGGGCACGGTGGCGGGTGCCTGTAATCTCAGCTACTCAGGAGGCTGAGGCAGGAGAATTGCCTGAACCCAGGAGGCAGAGGTTGTGGTGAGCCGAGATCACGCCACTGCACTCCAGCCTGGGTAACGAGAGCGAAACTCCATCTCAAAAAAAAAAAAGTTTTCCAGAGTTCAAATGAAACTTGTGGCATGAACAACAACAAAACACTTGGGTAGCTGGATTCCTGGTAAGAATGTCAATATTCTTGTGCAGGATAAAATGTTCTATTTTCTAAATGTTTATCATCTCCGCAGAAGTTTCTAATTCAACAGATCCTTTGGGAAGGTGCACAGCAAAGCAGCCTTCCTCACCAGCACAGCAGTCATCTAACCTTCCCACCATGGGTACTGGTCAGCATTGATTCTTTAGAATGGCTGTTTAGAATCGATTAAAAAGTGCTCAGCACTTATGATAGCCATGTTCAAACAAGAAAAAAATAATTTTCAGGACTCACTTCTATTCCACAGTTTAAATATGAACAATTAATAGGTCAAGGTCCAGGTTGGAAGGTGACCACTTCGAATCTTGAATGCAGGCCCAAATGGCTCAAGACACCATGGCTGATGAAGACTCTGTACACGCCTTCCAATACGAAAACCAATCAGCTACATGGGGTTGGCAAACACTTGAAAGGTGGTACATTAGAACTGAGATGTGCTGGACGTGTAGAGTAATACACACTGGAGTTTGAAGACTTTTGTATAAAAATTATGTAAGATATTTGAATTTTCAAATACCGATGATATACTGCATTATGCAGTCATCAGAAGAGCACAGCATCTTCCATGAATCAGATACCCAGTGAAGGAAAGGGTGGGAAAGGAAGTCAAAAGATTTCATAATGACTTACAGAGTAATAGGCATTGGAGACTACCGGTGGGAGGATGGGAGGGAGTGAGGGTTCAAAATTACCTATCGGGTGTAATATTTACTCTGCGGGTGGTGGGTTGACCGGAAGCCTAGACCTTCCTACTAGGTAACATATGCATATAAGAAATCTCCACTTGTTGGCCGGGAGTGGTGGCTCACACCTGTGATCCCAGCACTCATCCCGGGAGGCTGAGGCGAGTGAATCACCTGAGGTGAGGAGTTTGAGATCAGCCTGGCCAACGTGGTGAAACCCTGTCTCCACTAAAAATACAAAAATTAGCCGGGCATGGTGGCATATGCCTGTAATCCCAGCTACTCGGGAGGCTGAGGCAGGAGACTCTCTCAAACCCGGGAGGGGGAGGTTGCAGTAAACCAAGATTACACCACTACACTCCAGCCTGGGTGACAGAGCGAGACTCCATCTCAAAAGCAAAAACAAAAACAAAACAAGAAAAAAAGAAACCTGCACTTGTACCTCCTATATCCACCATTTAAAAAACTCTGAAATTCATGATGACAGGCTGCCCACATGCTAGCCCAGTTTCCCTCCTCCATTACGTAAAATATAATTTGTCTTCAGATTAGACCTCGGAGTTTGTTCTGAAAGAAATATTTTCTCAACCTAAAAATTTTCCCTGTTGTTATCTCTGACCTTGTAAATACCATGTTGCTGTATCTCATCGTCATTGGCTGTTATTTGCTCTTTTGCTACCACTTCTAGCTGGGGGTGCCACAAGGATTGCTCTCAAATAATTAACCTCAACTATGCTTTCTGGCCACTTTCTATGGGATTTTTTCTGGAACAGTAGAGCCAGGAGAATTCTTCCTGGTGCTCTTCTAACTCATCCTCTGGTTTGGGTAGCTTGGTAAGAATCATTATTGAAGATAAAGGAGTATTAGGGAGAGGCGTGTTCAGTGATAAATGGAAGGAGTGAAGTTCTGGTATTCAGAAGAGGTCATGGCTGCAACATTCGACATTCTGCTAAAAGAATTACACATCAAAGAGGAGTGTAAATACGCACCATGGTTTCTCGGCTATTGATAGCGGATCCTGTGCACTTCGCTATGACTTTATCAATACACTTCTTGTGAATTGCTGCATTGCATTCTGAAAAGAAAAAAATTGCAGCTTAAGATGTTCATAGCCTAAAATATAACCAAGCAGAAAGAATGATGGTAATACAACTGAAACCCTCTCACTTACGTCGGCACTGGTATCCCTGCTTGTTCAGGCCCCTGTAATAAAGCACATGCTGATTTATTTCAATGTTGGTATCAACATCGGCACCAACAGCTTTTAAGAGGTGAATGAGATCTCATAACCCCCTAAGATCGCAGAGCAGTTTCTGATCAGCAGCCCTGGTGTATCATTTGCCAAGAGTGTTAACAGAGTGTTTTTCATTTTACGGTGCTTTTTAAAAAGACTGATAACTAAATGAATGAGAAGCAGCTGATTTCCTTTTCATTGTTGTATTTTCCAAACAAACATATATAGAGAAAAAAGGCATGAATGAAAATGCAAGCATCATGGACTCTTTGGAGCACGTCTCCCTGTGCTAGATTTAAAAATTCATGGCCCCACTGAGCTCACGACTGATGAACAAAGACATCTGTAGCATTTTATTTCTGCTTTCTGAGCATCTGAGAATATTTGCAACTGACAAAGTCTCACGTGTAGGAGCGATTCCTGAGTGACGTTTATGATTAGAGAGAAAGGAGCTTCAAGTGAGTAGATGAAAGCAGGTTGACGGAAACCCGCCAAGCCTATTTGGCCCGTGGATACCCTGGTTAAGCGGGAGCTATGTATTAACAGATTCTGCAAAAGCCCAAAGGGAAGAGTATCCCTTAATAGGCCAGGATGCTGAGAGCCAGATCGTTTCCAGTCTCCACTCTGTCATAGCCTTAGCCTTTGCTATGTGGTTACTGAGGCTTACATTGATCTGTGTGCTGGCTGTTAAGATACCCAGGAGCCTTATAAACATTTAAACCATTAGCTACAATGGCAAAGTGCTGTCTGTTGCAAAAAGTAGGACCAGCACAGTTGGGTCATTAGCTGGGGGAAGTTTTGACTATAAAACTGGAAAACTGTGCTTGTAACAAAGATACCTTCCACTTCTGTCCCTTCCCACTTACCCCCAGTCGCCTCCCATTGAGGCAGAAACTAAAATCCCATGGGCATTCTTCCTGACTAGACCTGGCTTCCTTATGAACCTTCTCAGTTCAGGCAAGGTTCCTGATGATGTTTAGGTGGCACGTACTCCAGCTCACCCACCGTGGTGGAGCATGCCAGCCTAGAGGATCAAGAAGATGCAACAAAATCCATAACCCGAAGTTTGGAGGGAGATGCCAAGTTACTGTACCAGACAAACTCGTGGCAGACAGAACAAAACGTGGGCTGTGGGAAGAAGGTGGCGGTGAACTCGTGGCACTTGACATGGTGGACCTTTGCCTGTTTGATGGCGCCCCGGCGCTGATGCAAAGCAAAGAAGCCTTCTGTCTCAAATTCACTCATGTCCTTTGTGTCTACAGGAAGAGAATGGGGAAGAAGTGAAGTTCTGCTACAGGACTATTCCTATTCCATGTGGGTCAGGAGGGAGGGAGATGGGCAAGGGACCCAGGAAGACCAGCACTGAGTACCTGCAGTAACATTCCCGGTACTCATGTGGTGGGTACCACACTCAGCATCTTTCCTTCATTCTAAACCACAGATTCAACACAGGGTATATTAATAGAGGATGAAGGCCATGAAGCTGGATTCCTGTCTCAATCCTTTGCTCCTCTTTGAGTGGGCTGAGCTAGCATCTTCAAGTTTCAGAACCAGAGGTTAGAACTTTCAAGGTATCTATCAACCTCTCTTCATCACCGTCAATGATGATGATGACTCAGCCCGAAAAGGCAGGAAGTGGCAAAGGCTTTCCTGTCTGTCATTCTAGAGAATCACATGGTTATTGACAGCATTTTGGGAACAGCGTTTCAGAGGCGCCAGGATGCTTTATGGCTGGTTGTTGTAGATAGGCTGGGTAGACAGGAGGGAGCTAACCAGAATCTTGTGTGAGGGCAAAGGAACTTTGGGACATCGTGTCCTGGTTCCTGATGTCCACAGTGATCAGAAACACCAGCTACCAACCATATTTACCAATGTGGAAAAGGCCAGAAAATTAATAGCTCACTGAAGTTTGCTAGTGTCTAGCTAATCCTGTGCATTATCTAGTCATCAGCTTCAAAGCATCAGATCCAGTGTATTCATTTCACCCTGGGTTCATGAATACTGGTGAAAGTACTCTGGATAGTCACTGTTTACACTGCCCTATACCTGGATGACATCCTTCCAAAAGGTTGAAAAACTAAGAAAGTCAAATTTTGTGAATACTCATGATGCCCTTTCTCAAGCCCAGGTCCTCGGGAAACATTAAATCACAAGGCAGTCATGGTTAAATAGCGTGATGGACACTGAAACAGTAAAGAAATAAAAATAACCAGGCTATAGCAAAAATAACACGCAAATAAATGTATGAATAAACAAACAAGGATAATGAATTTAAATCCTAGAGCTATAATTTTATAATAGCTTGCAGATTCTTGGATTTCTTCTATTTTGTTACAAATACAAAAAACTGAGGTTTAGTTAAAATAGCAGGCTCATTCTATTTCACAAAGAATGAATAATATTCAAACTAAATTACTTCTCTTCTGGCTAAGCAGTGGGAGTAGCCTGACAATGCACCTGAGGAAAATTCTCTTCCAAGGTACCTTATTGTCCAACGCCTAACAGTGGCTAGGCTGCAAACACTCTAAGTAGACGAAGGAGGAACTGTGCGGGTAGAAACCTTCCCCAGGAATCCAGCCACACCCCAGGACAAACCGTAGGACTCAAGCCTTCTCTACAGTGGTCCATAGATCTGTTTTATGGCAACCCCAGACAAAGAGAATTTCCAGAAACCCTCTAACAGTCCCACAGATGGGACATAGTACTTTGCCTAACACTTTAAGGGTAGGTAATTTATGTCTTTTTACCTGGAACTAGGCTGGAAATAATAAATTGCGCTTGGTAAATGAGGGGTTAAATTAAGGGTCACTGAGTTAACCACCTTCTTTCACAAGCTCTGGTATAAATGTGCAGATCTATTTACAACTTGTGACTGCTATAGTAGGTCATTTGTTTATAACATGTGACTTGTTTCTATTTTGGTCCAGATGCAATAAAATAAAAACAAATATAAATATACTTTTAAATGCAGGGAATGGAAGTGAATTATTCTGGGGACTCTGTACAGTTCTTTTACTGTAAAAAATAAATATGTTTATATGTTTATTAAACATATTTTATGTATATATATCTAAACATATATGCTTATAAACCATAAATACATACAGTTTATATGTATGATTTGTACATTAGACTATAATACTATGTATTTTTTAAATATCAGGAATTTCCAGAAATGAATTTATACGCTGCTCTTTTCTGTGACTTCCTTTATCCTCTGTTTCAATCGTTATACAAAAGTAAATGTAGAAACATAGAATTCTTTAATTCTTTTGGCATTGACTATATTTATTTGAGCTCACTGATTGTTGTAATTTTTTTATACTAATGGATTCTAATATATTTATGTTATCTAACCTATCATTTGTTTGTAGTCACTCAAATCGCAAGTGACTACAAACAGCTTTGAGTAAACTGCTTTGCCGAATGTGCTAAAGAAACATGAGATGATTCCTCACTCTTGCGTGGCTAACAGTCATGTCAGGGATATGTGGACAGGCAAAGAACAGCTAACCTTAAGAGGCAATTGACGATGGTGTGGAACAGACTCAGAGATATGTGCACCCATATTTTTTAGGAGGTAGGAAAAGAAATGGCAAGGGAGACCAAGAAGAGGCAGCTGAAAAATTAAGATGAAACCTTGGACAATATCGCATCAGGCAAGTTAAAAAAAGAATGGAGTTTCCAGCATTGTCTGGCAGAGAAGTATCAAGGAGACTGAAGAGTAAGAAGCAGGAACTGCTTGTGAGAACTCACAGTCTTGGAGGAAGCCATTTTAGCAGATTGGTTGAATGAGAAGCCAGTCTTAGGGTCTAAGAATAGAAATAGAAGGGAAGAAACAGAAAGTGATAAATACAAAATACTTTTTAAAGGACTATGTCAGAGAAAGAAAAAAAAACCACTCATGGAGGTAAAAAGGTGAAGAAAAGAAGAGACGGTGTTCAAGATTGGGGAAGATGGATAATACAGCAAGTCTTGGCAATGAGGAAACTGCAGAGAGAAGGGGGAGTTGAGGATGTCAGAGGCAAAGTGTACTGTAGAGCAGGACAGCTGTCTCAGAGGCAGAGGAGCAGGAGGAGAAGGCGGGAGGAAGCAGCTGCACCCTAAAATGCAGAGACAGGCAGAAGATGGGGTCTCCACCAACTGTATTGGAGGCAAGGTGAACCTCCCAGAATCAGAGGAGAATGAGGCACCCCCAGAAACCATGGAGGATGGGGATGGCAGTAACAGCCATTGTGTGGAAATCAAAAAGAAAAGAAGGAAATTTGTAAGTGCCAAGGTGAGTCCAAGTGAACAGTTCAAGAAGCATTCGTTGCATCCTTCCTGCATGCCTCACCTGAAACCTGGCAACGAAGTTAAAGGAATAAATGAGAGGTGTTTTGACAGTGGCTGTCCTGAGGAGTTAAGAGTCAGAGGAAAAACGATCAATGTGGCAAATGTCAGAACAGAGATATGCACGGGATGCTACGGGACTACGGAAATGAGGAAACTATACCAGCTAAGGCAGGTGGAGGTAGGTGAAGGTGAGAAAGAGGGAAGGTGGACAAGAGAAGTCCTGGCAGAGATGTTTCTGTGCTGAATTCTGAAGGACAGATAACTCCTACTACTGTGTGGAAGAAGGTATGGTTGGGAAAAGCCAAAGGTGCTCTCTCTGGGTGGAAGGGAATGAGCAAAGCTATGGAGCTAAGGTTCCTCAGGGTGTGTGTGTGTGTGTGTTTGTGGGGTGGAGGGCGGGGGTCCAGAACTAGCTGGGCATTGCCAGAGTGCAGAGGGTGAAGCAGAAAAGATCAGCAGTCACTTCCAGAAGATGTGTAGGTTTCAGATCAGTTTGAACATTTTCCTGCAGACAATTAGAGATACTGGAATGCTGCAGCACTTGATGTGGTTGGATTGGAGCTTGACATCATTCCTTCTAGGACCACCATAGGAGAACGGATGGAAGATGGTAGGAGGTAGTAAGGATGTAATTACATAATAAAATGGAAAAAAATATTGACTAGACAACATGAACACAAATAATTGACTGATGCATTCATGGAAGGTGAAGGAAAAGGAGACAATAAAAATTACTTCTAGGTTTTGTGGAATGAGTCACTATATAATTAAGAGACAGTGAGTTACAAAATAACTAGGTTACTCATGAACATGGTAAATGTAATTTTCGACACTTTTTAATTTGGCCTCTTCAAATGTGTAAGTACAGGAAATCTAGTTGGAGAGGTCTGCTAAGACGCCAGACATAGAGTCTGAACCATAGGAATGTCATCTAATAGCATCTGTGTGTAATACACTCAGCTGAATGACTTTTTCTGGCAAAGCCATGGAGAATGAGAGGGGAGAATGCAAAGTTTGGAGATCAGAACATCCATGGGAAAGGGGGAACTAATGAGAATGAGGGGCTGACAAAGGCTTATCATGGGAAGGGAGGTAGGGAGTTAATGCCAGAAATGGGCTAACAAATGGGGTAAAGAGAAACTGGACTAAAGGCTAGTACTTACTGGTTAAGAAGGGCAGAATTGACAGGGGAGGAGGATGAGCTCCGGGAAAGCAAGTTCTGAGTGTGAGCCCCTGGAGGTGGAGAATTCCAAGTGATGATATATGGGGTGAAGGTTGGTTACTGAATGGATAGAGAAATGTAGAAAGGTGTGAAATAGAAAGGGGGGCATGGGACAGCCATGGAGAATTCTGAAGCCAAAAGAGTAATAATAGGAGAACAGAGGAAGAAGAGAAAAACTGATCCCTGCTCAAAACCCCAACACACGGGGATTTCAAAGAGAAAGAAGAAAGTAGTCTCTTATGGGAAGCTGAGCCTTTACTTCCCGGCGAGATAGAGGAGTTAAGGCTTCCATGGAAGAGAAACATGGGAGACATGATATTATCTCATGTTATCCAAATTTGAATTCCTGGTCCCCCATTCATTTTCCTCTTCTTTCCATATCTGCCACCACTGCCACTCCTACCAAACTTCCCAGTCTAGCTATTTTAAGAGATTCTCAACATTTTTTTCCCTTCCTTCAACTTACATATTTAAGGAGTTATTACTACTATTATTATTATTATTTGGAGACAGGGTCTTGTTCCGTTGCCCAGGCTGGAGTGCAGTGGCACTATCTTGGTTCACTATATCTGTGAAGTCATGGGCTCAAGTGATCCCCCTGTCTCAGCCTCCCAAGTAGCTGGGACTACAGGCATGTATCTCCACACACAGGTAATTCTAAATTTTTCTGTAGAGACAGGGTCACTCTACATTGCCCAGGCTGGTCTCAAACTCCTGGGCTCAAGTGATCCTCCTGCCTTGGCTCCCAAAGTGCTGGGATTACAGACATTAGCCATTGCTCTAAGCCTCATTTTTAAAGAATTATAAAACATCTCAACTGTGTACATATAACAGGCATTCTGGAGATGTTTCACCTGCACTACTGTGAAATCTTGCTATGGCTGTATTTTCTTATAGACCCTTCCCTCTATTTTATTCCTGTAGCCACACCCTTAGACCATATTTTTATCACCTTTCCATAACATAAGTGAAATTTTGTAGACTAATACTGTGTAATTCCTTCAGTAAGAGAAAGTACATTCTTCCCATTAGTGCAAAGCACAACCTAAGACTACACACTCCTCTGGCCCTCCAGCATCTGTCTCTGACTCTTCATTCTGGTTTCAGCAGGAGCCTGCTGGTCTACCTACGCTGTTCTCCCCAAAGCCCTCACCCATGGCATAGTCTTGCTCAAGCCTTCACGTTTTCCTCCTCAAGGCCATCCCTCTTCTTTAGAAAACTCAACTCATCCTACCCTCTAATGTGCGCACTGTGGAACTTTCTGAAACGAAGGCAACACACACAGATCTCTGGGTTAATCAGTATTTGTGTGGTTTAGACTATAATTTTATCTAATGGTTTAATCTGTGCCACCTCTTCAATCCGGGTTCATGTTCCCTGAGTAGAAGAACACGTTTTGCTTTTCTGAATCCTTCAGAAGATGATTTTTTATACTAATAATAAGCATTCTTTTTTTTGAATGCATGAACTTAATTTTGATTTTTTATTGCATTTTAGGTTTGGGGTACATGGGAAGAACATGCAAGATTGTTGATGAGCATTCTTAAAAGGAAGTGGCATCCTGTGCTCTCCTACTCGTCATCAACAATACATTTTCTAGCTAGGTTATTCCATAACTTTGATTTTTAAACTAGATATATATATATATAAATTAAGAGATGGAGTGTCAATTTGGGTCCAGATATTAAAAGTTTAAAATACTACAAAGTTTTATTTTTAAAACATTTCCTAGACTTATGTCATTATTGTTTGTGAAACAGCATTGTTTTTGCCCAACTGAATTTGCACTCTCATTCTAATAAAGTATTGAAGTTCCACAGGAATAGGAGGAATATCCATGGAATTGTTTTACAAAGCAGGGATCTTAAAATTATTTATAAAAATACCTGCATTCTGATGAAGGACCCTTTTTCTTTTCTTTTCTTTCTTTGCTTTTCTCTCCCTTCCTCCCTTCTTCGCTTTTTCTCTATCTTCTTCCTTCCCTCCCCTTTCCTCCTTGCTTTTTCTCTTTCTTCTTTCTTTTCCTTTCTATCCTTCCTTCCTTCCCTTCTTTTTTGACAGCATTTCACTCTATCATCCAGGCTGCAGTGCAGTGGCAAAATCACTGCTCACTGCAACCTCGACCCCTGGGCTCAGGCGCTCCTCCCACCTCAGCCTCAAAAGTAGCTGAGACTACAGGTATGCACCACCAACTCTGGCTAATTTTCGAATTTTTTTGTAGAGACTGGGTTTTGCCATGTTGCCCAGGCTGGTCTGGAACTCCTGAGCTCAGGTGATCTGCTTGCCTCGACCTCCAAAAGTACTGGGATTACAAACGTGAGCTGCCGTGACCAGACAGAACCCGTTTTTCAACTTACATTGGGTCATGCTTTAAACTAATGGGAGGAATATATTTCTTTATTCAAGGAATTAAACATCATTGGCATTATTATGTAGGTCAGTACTTTCACTTTTTATGCAAATCTGGTTATTCAAATATCCTGCAATCATTGTATCTCAGCCAACTCAAAAGTTATGCTATATGTACTATATATCTACAATTTCCAAGAAGAAAAAGAAATAAAATTTCAGAGTACATTTTTCCCTTCTCAGTAATTCTTTCTTTTTAAAAATTTTATTATAGAACATTTCAAATATATGTAAAAGTTGATCAAATACTATAATCAATTTTCAAGTATCAATCGTTCAGTTTCAGCAATTATTAATTGATGGCCACTCTCTTTCAATATACTCTGTCCATCTCACACCCCACGCCACTGGATTATTTTGAAGCAAAGCCATGGTATCCTATTATTTTATCTAAAATATTTTACTATACATCTGTAAAAGATTAGCACACCTTCAAAAAATCATAACCACAATATTGTTATCACGCCTAAAAGATGAATCACCACACCTCAATATCATCAAATATCTGGTGAGTGTAACTTTTCCATGATTAGCTCATAATGCTGTTTTCTCTGATGTGTGTGTTTGAATTTAGACCCGAGGAATTACATATGGTAAGCCAAAACTCAGAAAGCACCAAACATGTATAAAGTCAAACTAACTTCTTCTTGGTAGTAACACTAATTTAGGAAAAAATGAAATCAGTTTACCATCAGTAAGTTTACATGTCCATACTGGGGCTTAGGATTTTATAAGTAGGGGGATTTGATTCACACACTGCCCTGACAGCCTGTCTCAGCACATTGTACCGGGAAATTTGACTTCTGTGGCCAAAGTCCATATGTAACATGGAACCAAAAATCTTTAGCGATGTGTTTTCTCACCTTCTCTAGTTCCTAAAAGGACCTGAGGTGACTAACTTTAAGTACTAGCATTTTGTTACCAGTTTTATGGAACATATTTATCGACTTCTTACTTTGTATTCTATTGCTAGTACGGTAGCTTGTTACAGCGCATCATTTAAACATAGATAATGTGTACACACATCACCACACATGAACAGTCTTTTGTGTTTAGACTGACTTTCCAAACTAAAGACAGACGCTAAGAGCATTGGGCATATGGATTCACATCACTTAAAAACAAGTGCTGTGCATCTTTTGTATCTGTTTTCCTGGCCCAGTTAGCGTCTTTCAAGTCATGCGTGAGCACCTCTGAGAATTTTAAGACAATTCCGTGCTTCTGTTTTCTCCCGATTCTTTTCTATGATAATTGCAAAAGTAAAATAAGCCGCATTTGAAGGGAAGGCCACGTCCTCCTCACCCCCAAACAGAAAGAAGAAATGTCACTTGCCACTCATTTCCAGAAAGTATCTTGCATTCATGAGCATTCGGCCTTGAGGTTTCAGCTCTAACTGGTTGGGAGAAGGAGAGAAACATCAGTCAGAACGTGAAACGAGTCCTGGGTTCAATGACATCACTGGCTACTGACGATGGCGGGAGATTTCCAACACAGAATACAATCACTGTTCCTTTCCACTGTACTCACACTCATTGTCAGAAGGCTGTAGCAACCGTGACAGTCACGGTTCTTTTCTGAAAATGTCCCAGCAATTCACTCATTTTTATTTGGAGATAAAAACTTGCATAAGGAAGAAATAAAATCCTAAAACAGATTCTATGTGATTTTCTTGCCCTGTGATGTTGCTTATCTGAAGAACTGCCACAGGGTAGACCCAGATCTTCATCAAGATAAAAGAATCACGGGCACGGGGACTGGCTTCCTTGGGGAAAAAGTTCTTCTTTCGGAGGGAAACATAAATCCTGCCTCTTTGAGGCTGCCTCCAGACCCTGTCTTTCTTTCTACCTGGGATGCATGTCCAGGTTAATCAGGGCATTCAGTGGGGGTGGCTTTTCTCTTTCAGGAAGAGAGACAGTATGTATAGGAAAGTCTCAGATGGTCCACTGAAGAAAATTTTAATTACATTGTTCTGGGAAGGAATTTATAAATGCATATAATTAGATACTTCAGTGCTGTATTATTATGTAGAAGAGACCAGAATAAAGTGTCATTTTAAGGGTTGATGTAGGATCTCCGACAAAGTGACATAAGGAGAAGAAAAGACAAATCCAAGTTCAAGACAACCTAAGCACTGTCATTAATCTATTAAACCATCCCACTATGCCATTAACAGACCAAAAAGAATAAGAAGGAAGATGACTTGAAAGTCATTAGTGGTCATTACCATTATTGGTCCATCCCTTAGCCAGGTTAGCCAGAATAAGAAATAGCAAGTAATGCCCCGTGGAACTCAGGATTGAATTTGAATCATGGCTAAATAATTTTCTGGTTATGTGACCTTGTATAAATCACTAAGTTTTGGGAAACGTCTGAAAAACGAACACAATAGCAACGCCTATGTCATAGCATTACTGCGATGAGAATTTTAGGATAAAATAAGCTTGTACTGCTGTGACAACTGTAACTTTTCATGAGTTTCAACAGATTAATGAAAAGAAACGTGCTTTTGACATGGCGTGTGCACCATTGTTCTCTGGCTTGTGGAATACGGAGTAAAGAGAAAGGAAAAATGGAGATGGAGAAGCTGGGGGCAAGGGGCCCATTTCCAAATGGAATGACGAAAATCGTCACCGTGACCACGGAGTTGGCAATGTTCAGTATTTAGTAGTGATGAAGGAGATTAAACTAGTTAGCTGCTGGAGAGACAGCGTCCTCAGAAAGTCACATTCCAATACGTTTTGGGGAGTGAATGGGAGACAACCGTAAAAACTGCCACGACCTTGGGAAAAAAAGTGCGTCTCAATCTGGTGTTTAGAAACATGAAAGGCAAATTGGAGAAAATTATTTTCTTTAAAGAAATTAATGTTAAAAAAGCAGAATCCAATGGAAGGGAAAATATAAGTCCCAGACAACCTGTTGCCCCTTAAAATAAAATACAAGTAAATTAAGAAATAGCCTTAGGGGAAGAAAACCACCAAAGCTTAAAACTGCAAAAAGTGTGCTCGTTGGTTAAATGAGCATCTGAATAGTGCCATGGGCTTACGTCTGAATAATCTTAGAATGCAAAGGAAAGTCTGGTAAGAATGAAATTAGCAAAATCCTAGGCAAGAAATCATATGCAACTTGAAGAGATATAACTAGAACAGCAAGCTGCCTATCAGTGAAGACGACTTAACAAAAAGATACCTGTCCCCGACTTACCCTTTCATTAATTAAACTAGTTAGCTGCTGGAGAGACAGCATCCTCCATATGAATAGAATAATATTTTTAAAACGGGTGATTGATGACTCTTTTTAAAAAAAATTAGGTAGGCCAAATAAACTGGTTTTCCTCAGTTTCTCCCATTCCTACTTCTGTCTAATAAAATGATTAGGTTCACTGTCACTGCCGCCTCCCAGGTTCAAGCGGTTCTTCTGTCTCAGCCTCCCAAGTAGCTGGGATTACAGGCACCTGCCACCATGCCTGGCTAATTTTTGTATTTTTAGTAGATACAGGGTTTCGCCATGATGGCCAGGCTGGTCTTGAACCCCTGAACTCAAGTGAGCTGCCCGCCTCGGCTTTCCAAAGTGCAGGGATTACAGGCGTGAGTCATCATGCCCGGCCCCAGGAACCCTTTCCTCAAGCCTACACACAAGAGCTGAGTAGACACTGCTCAACCAAATTACCTGGATATATCTAAGCATGGGCATGGGCATGGGCATGGGCACAGGCATGGGCACCTTTGAAAAAAATCTCTAAAAATGAGTGACACAGCAAAGAGTTTTATACTTTCTTAAAAAGCACTAATTTTTTTAGGTCAAAAATACAAAACTGACACAAAAACCTAGTTTTTAGGCTTATATCATTCCCATTTGAAACCTGTGACTTGGAAATCTGGGAGGATTTCTTAAAATCTGAGTTCTTGAAAATATTTTCGGTGGATTTCTTAAAATCTGAGTTACAGAAAGTAAGGAGCAGAAAGTCAGGATTCTCTCTTTGGCACAGATGATATAAACATTTGAAAACATTTTCTGGATTTCAGATCATGTAAAAGCAGTTTCTTACCGATATATTTTCCTTTATTTTGTGCCCCAGAAATTTTCATTAGAATTTTTTTAATGCTTTCATTCTTTTAATCTTCCTTTTAATATTTGTAAATATTTGCTACCATAATCTAGGTTTTTTACAACTTGGAGTGCTGACATGAATTGTGTATAATGTACTTCTTAGTCAAAATAAGCTACGTGATTTTATGACAGCTGAAAAGAATTATAGAAACTGTCCAAGTATGGAGAGACAAGACTAAACATGAAATGGATCTTTGTTCTACCCTCTCACATTCTGATAGCTTTTTACTTTAAAAATGTATGGACAAAGTTTAATAAAATTAAGATATTGATATCTCAACATGTTCTGAGTCTATTGGGTTAAACAAGTAATTTCTAAGTTTAAAAGCATTTCTTCTGGCAGTTCTGCTGAAAAGAAAAAAAAACATATAAAATAAAAGCATGAGAATTGTCATTTGATAAATCTTGATTAAGTCTTACATGCATTCTTCCAAAACCGAAAAAGTGAATGAAACTGACAACTGGATTGACAGACAAAAACTCATCTCCCAATCGAGGGGAATTTGTGATAGTTCCAAGCCTGCTTTAATAGTTTTAAATAAATAACAATTTATCGTAGCCTAAGAGACTTTCTACATCTGTTTGATGTAGGCATCAAAGAGATCTGAAGATGTCAATGAATTCCACAGCCCATAAAGGATAACCATTGCCATTAGCAAATTGCCAGTAAGGAAGTGGCGGGGAGAGGCCAGTGTAATCACACTCCTTTAGATTGGCATGGGAGTTCTGAGCCAGTCACCTGCTACATGCTTAGGTACATACACTTGACCCAACATTACCCATATTTCTGTCTTCCCATTGTTCTTCCTGCACCTCTCAGCCAGCGAGTAGAGCTCCACGGTGGTTTCAGAGATGAGGTCTACATTTTTGCCTTTCACGATGATCTGCATGAGTCTTCCCTTGTTGATATGGGTATCAAAAGTGCTATCCCAGGGTGGGTACATGGTGGGCTTTTTCTGGACATACATCTGCCCGTTCTCTAGGAACAGAAGGGTATGTTCTCATTACTCCTTCAGCCAGGTCTGGAAAATAATTCAGTTCAATTCAACAGTAGCAGCTCCTCCCTCTGTCCTATAGAGTTCTGCTGGGCAGACAAAAGTAGCACAGAAACAATCGGACAATATGGGACAGAATGAGACAGTCCCCAGGTCTAGATGCAAGGTGATGCCTTGAACCTTATAGGTCCAATGTCGATAATTCAGACATCAATCTGCTCATGCCTTGGACTGGAAATCGTTACCGAAACACCAGGTGTCTGGGCTAGGTTCTGCTCCTCACTGCACGGAAAGCCGATGACTGAGATGACGAGAACTGCCAAGGAAGAAGGCTTTAACAGGGTGCAACAGTAGAGGAACGAGAGCTCAGTCTGAAATCCATCTTCCTGACCGACTAAAATTAGGGATTTATATAGCAGGGAAGAAATGTAACTTGGTCTGAGAAAACAGGAACAGGAGGGGTAAGGAAGCAACCGTGACGAGCCAGGGGCTGGTGCTTCAGTCTCTGGATGCCATGATCTAGTGAGTTTCAGTTCCCTAATACTTTTTGAGAGGCGTGAGGATCCTTTCCTGAAGAAGAAACTCAGATAAAACAAATCTAAGTTTTAAGCTTTAAGACCAGAAGGGTCCTTTTCTATAATTATTCAAAAACAACCGTCTATGGGACTATCGCTTTGCTTTCCAAGTGTTCTTTTCCCATTCAGCAGTTAGTTGATTTACTTTGGGTATAAACTCCTGAGCAGCAAACTTTAAAAATAAAAACATCGTCATGCCTTTGAGATCCTCCTTTGTTAATCTACAAAGTGTTGATCCTATGACTGAGTTACTTCACTGGCCTGGGTAAAACACAGTCATACAAAACTACCGTGTGTTCATCCGAAAGACACAGTGGCATTCATTAAGCACCTACTGAATGCTTCTTTAAGAAATATTTAAAAATATTTTCCATTTCACATAAATACACTCAGAGGCAATAACCTTTAAAGCATAATGAGCCATTATTTCCTTCTCTAATTCTTGGGTGAAGATACATTTTACATGCACCATGCACCTTCAGCAAAAGCTGATGAACAACTTGGAGAGGTGGTGCTGGTTTTCACCCATGGAGCCAGCGAGGCTGACGCAGAGTGCAAGCTGCAAGTGAGGAAAGGCAGGTGGGCAGGCGGGCAGGCGGGCGGGCAGGCGGGCGGGCGGGCAGGCGGGCGGGCGGGCAGGCGGGTAGGCAAGCGGGCAGGCAGGCGGGCGGGCGGGCAGGAGCCCTGGAAATGCTAAGAATCTGCGGACGGGAAGGTTGGTTTAGGGGAAACCTCCCTAAAGCTACTCAGTGACTGGCAAAGAGTTTACTAATTAACAATCCTGTCTTTCATGCACATTGGATTTTCTCTGGTATTTATTCTTTAATCATTTCAGAAGCAGACACCTACATTTGAGTGTTTGTTTCTTGTGATATAAGCACATTAAGTGGCAGATTTAACAGTTCAGAGATGTCGATTAAGCAAAAGGGGAAAATCCACTTAAAGCCAGGAAAGAAAGCCTTTCTGACTTTCGAGGGCCCCTCTATCCGACATACGAAGCTAAACAGAGCAGGTGTTCAGCATTTGTTAAATTAATATTTATTGAAACTCAAATGTTAGGTAAACTCGGCTAGGAAAGATATAAACCAGGAGACTACTAAAGGTGGAATAGAAAGGGGAAATTTTTTATGGGTTGGTTAAAAAAATTTGGACTGGCGATCAGGCTTCTTAGAAACCACTGGCAGTATCCATGATTGTGGTCACATTTTACTTCCACGGACCTGAAGCTTCCCTTTCAGATAATTCCTCTTGACTATAACCATTCTCTGTGCCTGGAGAAAAGAGCCAAGGATCCCCAGAGAAGGGGCAAAAATCCGTGAAGCAAGGTATTTCTTACATTTTCATTCACCACGTTGTAATCACACATAGGATCCCATCTATCTAGAATGTTACCATTTTCAGTGACTCACGGCCCCATAGCCCTGTGGCCTGTTTGTCCCTGTTCTGTTGGCTTAGTGTGGAAAACACAGCCTTATACCTCAAGAAATGAAATGTATTTAAATTCTGTAGAAGTAAATATTGAATGATAATATTCAGAGTGACTTCTTTTCAGAACAAACCCCAAAGAAAATCAAAAGCAAAAATTTCTAAACTCCCTCCCACTCCACAGGCTAATATTCAGGAAAACCAGTTTCCTTCTTTGACAAGGTCTCTTGATCCACATGGCTGATTAGACCAAGTTCAAAGGCAAGGGCAAAAGCAAAAGAAGGGGGGAAAGAGTGCCCTCAGGAGGCAAATGTCAGGGAGACCTGAGATGGTAAAGAGAACTGGATCCAAGAGACCCATTAAGTCAAAAGCGGCTTTGAAAAACTCAGACATTTTACACTTCAAAGACGTCTGTGATATTTGAAAGGTTTTAGGTTGGGAGCAAGTGGCATTCACGCTTTTAACTAAACAGGAGAGAACTGTGGGCAGAAAGGAAATCAAGATGATTCAGACAGTCTCCCCGGCTTTGATGTGTTCAGAGTGGCTGGAAGGATGGTCAGCTGTGAAGCAAAAAGTCTTCTGGTTGGGGGTGCAAAATAGTAGGTTTGGGAACCCCAGAATCTGAATTGTGAGCATCTAGCAGGAGGTTCCCCACATCTGCGTCGGTTTCTTCCTGCATCTGCAAATGTCCCCGTTCACAGGCCTTTGCGGGACAACTTTATAAAATAACACACTTCACTGCCCACAGTCCCTCTCTTTCCGTTAACTGCTTTTTGTTCCTTCATTGCCTGTTTATATTTTTGTTTACTGCCACTTTCTTCTCCAAGAGTAGATGCTCTAAGAGGAAGGCAGTCTTCCCGAGTTCCTTCATCTTGTTAGGCTGATGTTTTCCCTCTATGCTCTGGCCCCAGTACTCTTGCACCGGTCTCCCCACAAACACTTTTGTGTAAGTGAAGTGTGACGACTTCCAGTTACCACAAACCTGCATCCACTGTCATCAAAGTGTCTGCTAAGGTCAGAATGCACGTGGGAAACCAAGAAAGGGTGTGCAGCCAGGAGACTTGTGGGACATCATCTCCCTCCTGCTTTTCCTTTGGAAATCCACGACAAACTCACACTGCAGAGATGAGGATCTCAGAGAGTGGAAGCCGGGTGTCGTGACCACAGAGTGATTCCCTACATGTAAGACTGTTGGAACGGAACGTTCTGAACCCACAAATGGGACGTTGGGTGGCTGTCCCACTCCCCCGGACCCGGCTCGAGCTGCCTGTAAATATTTTAAACTTAATGAAACATCACTATTCTGTTATTCAGCCAAGACCTTAGTAAGTGCAAAAGTCTGTGTTCTGAAATTTGGACTCTACTGGCTAATTACAGATGCTTTGCAATGTCCACTGCAGCTTGGTTAAAGCAGCAGTAAGCAGACTTCAGAGTTGGCCGGGAGATGATGCAGTCTTCATCTACCTAGACTTATTTAAAGTAACCAGGCTTAACCACATAGGGCCATGTTCTACTTCAGCCCATTAGAGTTCCTTCCTATTAACTCCTTACGTAATTTCCTCAACCCAATTTTCTCTTTTCTATAAGTGGGAAAAATAACACAGCGAAATACAGCCACCTGTGGGCCATCGGGTCCTGGTTTAGAGTCCGTCGTGAAATGTGTGTCCTCAAGGAAGTCCTTAGCTTTGTTGGGCCTAGTGTCCTTAATGGTAGGATTTGGTTAGACCAGATGATGTCAAATGTCCTTAGACCTTGCTTCATACGTAGCTCATAGCAGGATTCTCCTCCTCCTCCCCTGCTTTGAAAACCCACTCAAGCTTACCTGATTCGACGTACTCTTTGACGAGCACAGCACAGTAAGGGTTAACGGCCTCGCCCTGACAAGACTGGCAGGACCCGCAGTCAAAGTTGGACAAGCCAATCCGAAGAAATGGCGACATGGTTGCACCCTGGAAAACGACAAAAGACAAACGCTGCTTGGGGCTATGAGAGATATTATTTTTGGTGTCCCATGTCCACTTAGCCAGTGCTTTATCGTGGACAGCCAGAACCTCCAATGGGTCCACTATCCATCTGAACGAATGCTTTCACTTCCCCTTCTGCAGAGGACACTGCTGGACTCACCCCAAACCACACACTGACTTGCCGAGGGGAGCGGCTTTCTGGAAGTCTGCACTCAACCTCGTTAGTGTGAATGAACTCAAGAGTTAATTCTACTAAACCTAATGGAGCGAGGCCTAGTCGTGGCAGAGTAAGGCAAAAGTTTTCCAGCGTTTTATGTCTTCTGTTATTCAAGTAGATGCCCAGGAAACAGCACACAGTGATCGGAAAATGAGTTTATAAAGAGCGAGTCTATTTTAGTCACACTAGTTAAATATGACACCGCAAAATTCTTACATGGTCTATTTATGTGTGTAATGGGATTGGCCCAAGGCATTCAGCAGCTGATCGTTATTTACTTTGGACATTTTCAAGAGAGTCTGCTTTCTTCAGTTACACACACACACACACACACACATGCACACACACATGTACACACACGCACACACATGCACACACGCACACACATGCACACACACGGACACACATGCACACACACATGCACACACAGCCTTTGAACATAAACCACGCAGAAAACTCCAAACTCATTGACTACTATAGAATAGGGCTTTATCATCTAAGCGTGAACAAAATACTAGATAAAAGCCCCAAAATCAGTATGTACATTTTTCAAGAGGTTTAGATGAAAGTTCCCAAAGCACTGGCTACAAATCCAGAGATCTAGTCTAATTCTTCAACTACTGCTCCATTGTTGAACATTGTTGAATGTTATGTGAACTAAATACCTTTTCTCTTTTACCTCCTTTCCCGAGGGCCCATTAATCTGAAATCATCATCTGATATTCAGCGAAAAAGTTACTTCCGTAATCCCTCTCTCTTCTTGACCATTTTATACTCATATTTTTTCCCAGGCTTTCATAAGTAAGCCAAAGAAACAAAGCATTGGTTGCCTTTTCTGCCTTGAAAGAAAGAAAACTATTTGAAATAATAAAAACCTGGTAACGTAACTGGAAACCCTGGACCTGTAATATTATCTAGAGAACCCGTAAGGGATCTCCAGTCTGCTGAACGCCAGTGTTCTTTGGCTTTTGACAGGTGCTGTTAATTTCACAGATATTAATGGAGTCCTACTTTCCTGCAGAGTTTGGAAAGTTTATCTAAAGGAGACTGTTGTGTAAACATCATGATTTGCTGGGTTCTGTTATTTATCACCCTGCTGAATTAGCAGGTAGATGACGGAAACGTTTGTCTTTACGGGGTCCCCTTGGCCCTATGAGTTTAGAATTCCCATGCAGGAGTGGGACTAACAGCTGTGAGTTCTCCGGAGAGAGTTTCTTTAAGAATCCCTTGCTTCCTGGGCCACTTGGGTCTTTTAGACAAAACTTCATTTCTCCACAAATCAGGAAAAAGTCACTGAGAATCATCTTGAGTTATGGAAGTTTTGCCACGTAGGGACTTTTTGAAGATTTCCTTAATTCTGTTTGGGTCTGGAGGGATCGCTGACTCATGAAACCTGAGTTTTGTTTTTTTTTTTTGAGACGGAGTTTCGCTCTTGTTACCCAGGCTGGAGTGCAATGGCGCCACCTCGGCTCACCGCAACCTCTGCCTCCTGGGTTCAAGGCAATTCTCCTGCCTCAGCCTCCTGAGTAGCTGGGATTACAGGCCCACGCCACCATGCCCAGCAAATTTTTTGTATTTTTAGTAGAGACGGGGTTTCGCCATGTTGACGAGGTTGGTCTCAATCTCTTGACCTCGTGATCCACCCACCTCAGCCTCCCGAAGTGCTGGGATTACAGGTTTGAGCCACCGAGCCCAGCTGAAACCTGAGTTAAAGCACTCTGGCCTTTCCTGGGGTTGCTCCGCTCCGCTATTCCCAGGTTAGCTTTCTAATCAGGCAACAGCAGCCCAGCAGGTATCTGGGAAATGCTGTCTCAGGAAGAGATAGAAACCTCCGGGGTGACCAGGGCTTTCACTACAGCAAGGAAGAGAGCTGGGGGCAAAACCCTTTCTCCTCCTGAAGGTCTTGCCTAGACAATGATTTTTTACTTAATAAGCAATGCAGATGATATGGCCCTTTCGTCAGATTCACGGGCAGTATTCTGTTACTTCTAAGCCTTTTGATTATTTGTCCAACACAAGTACGTTCTGTGTGACAACCAAGTCAGTACCCCTCTTTCTAAAGGTCTGGTTGCAGTGACATGATCTGACATATACTTGACATCTAGAAGACAGAATTGGTATTTCTGCGGTAAGCTTCACACATCATTGAATAGAACCTCAAGCTCAGGAGTGAGTTTTTCAGGCAGATGGCAGCATTTTACACCTGAACTACACAGCATGCTTTTCTCCATGTAGCTCAGAAAGTTTTCAGGTGATCATAATGAAAAAAGAAGAAGACACGCAAAGTTAGTAAAAAGTCTCTCAATATTTCCACCAATAAAAAGTTATTTTGATCTATTTTCCGTCATCTTTTAAAATCAGCAATTTTGTGTTTTTCACTACATGCTGTGATCATCCCGTGGGCATGGAATTATATTTGGCTTTTTAATTTAACATTTTACTATAAAATTTTTTCAAGTTTCTTTGACATCTCTGCAGGTCATTCTTGCATGACAGTCTACCATCCGTAGCTCTACGATCTGTTTCCTAAAGTCTACAGCTACCTGTTTAGTCTGCTTCCAACTCTTACACACTAGAAATAATGCATCTTTAAGATAGCACTTTTTTTTTTAACAATCTTTCCCAGATTTAGGGATACTGCATCAGACTGGATCACCAGAGTATTACAATTTTATTAATCAAATGTTATTCCTATTGGTAAGGTCTTATACATGTAAGGAAAATAACCAAACTTAAAGATAAAGACCTACCTGGGAAATAGCAATGGTTGGTGCAACAGAAATAAGTTAACGTCATTCTTACATAAGGGTATACACATTTGTAAGAAAAGCACTGTTTACGACCCAAGAAAAGAAATCGCAAAGGCACAAACTATAGGAGACACAAAAACATAGTTGCAACTAATTGTGGAAAAACGTTCAGCCATGTGAGCAATGAAAGACATTCCAAAGGAGATACTATGAACTGCATTTATAGGACATTCTTGAAAAGCCAAAACAGTATGAAGAAAAACGTCAGTGGCTGCCAGGAGTTGGAGCGGGGGGAGCATCAGAATGAGCCAGTGTTGAACTGTCCTTCAGCTTGATTGTTCTAGTAGTCACAGAAGTCTAGACTTAAATTCCTGCAGCTGTACACCAAAGCCAACAGTGAACTTCACTGTATGACAATTTAAAAACCACAAGAAAAGATATACATGCAATTGGCATTTTAAGGCATGGATTATAAAGTAAAAAGAATATATATGAAAAAGCTGCATAAATTAAAATCTTAATCAAAAGTGGCCTCAAATTACTAAAGGGAAATGATCAGATCCTTTAAAAAATTTAAATAGCGTTGGCTCTGTGGTATTTAAGCTCTTTTGAATATTTACAGTTAGGCAAACACAGCTGTGAAAAAATAACATTAGAAATTAATAATGCATTTTCTTTGAGGCTAAATTAACATTTAAGTCTTAATTTAAATGTAAAAAGTGTTATAATATTTAAAATATATAATAAAATAAGCCGGGCATCTGGCTTATGCCTGTAATCTCAGCACTCTGGGAGGCTGAGGTGAGCAAATCAGGGAGATCAGGAGTTCGACACCATCCTGGCCAACATGGTGAAACCCTCTCTCTACAAAAAAACAAAAATTAGCTGGGCATGGTGGGGGGCGCCTGTAATCCCAGCTACTCTGGAGGCTGAAGTAGGAGAATTGCTTAAACCTGGGAAGCAGAGGTTGCAGGGAGCCAAGATCACGCAACTGCACTCCAGCCTGGATGACAGAGCAAGACTCAGTCTCAAAAAAAAAAAAAAGAAAAAAGAAAAAAAAGTATATAATAAAAACAGTAATATGTTTTTGCCTATGCAATTATCAAATTTTTGAAATACCCAGTGTTGGTAAGGACAAAATGAGTCATACACTTTGATACAATGCTGCTGGGGATGTAAATTATCAGAGTCTGTTAAAACAGACACACATGTATGTGTAAGTACATATTTGTGTGTGTATATGTATGTATCCATGTGTATGTAAAAATACGTGTATCTATCTGTCTATATGAAGAGCCAAGAAGATATGTAATGTATATACAAGAAAGAAATTAACAAACGATTTTTGTGGGTTGCTTTTTTGTGTTCACAGACGGCAGGGAGAAGGGGGATTTCCCTGGGTGTTAAAATGGAAAGGCGAGTTTCTGTATGCAAAAATGCAAGTGCTGGAATAGCAAGCCTCAGGACTAAGCTTGTGTGATCTGTCCTGTGCTCTGCAAATTTCACTTGGTCTCATCTTCACTATCCGTCCCGCATGTGATCTGAGAGACCAAGACAGTTGCCCCTTCATCAACTAACATGAGCTCTAAGGTTCTAGAAACAAAAGTCACCCAGGGGTGGAGGGTCCAGGGCTTGGCTGTCATCACAGCCTCCTAAATTCCCACAGCTACAGGAAGAAACACACCCTTGTTAGGAGTAATCAGGTGAAGGGTGAGACCCTTCCTAACTGATTTACAACCCAGACCCCTGCAACTCTTATTAGACAGGGGACCATCCTTCCAGGCATTCTCTCCTGATAGGCAACAGCAGACATCAAGCTGGTTTCAGCAGCTTACAGACGCTGCATACAGATTGTCATTGTGTCTGACAATTTGCCTTTTGACATAAAGAGCCAAATTTAGCACCTCATTTTAATGTTCAAACTCTGCCCCAAAGTGAACATGGGATGTATGTTATGTTTATGTTTAGGCATGGCACATGCACTTAACTCTCCTCACAAATAGGTATGGCTTTTCCCTAAAACTTTCTGAACATATCTCACTCTATTGTGTAATATGGACCGTGGGAGGCAGAAAACCAGCCCGCACTTTCCCTCTCTGAAGAGAGAGCACCTTTGGTACACTCTTCACAGTTTGCAAACTGATACTGCCAATAACGCTCTTTTCTACTGTTCAGCCATCCTGGTGGTGTTTGTGTAATACGTGGCAGTCTCATACTTGATGACAACAATCTGGGTCACACATTCGTCTCTCTCCTGGATATCTCCAAGGGGAACCCCAACTCACTAGGTCCCATACGTAACTCCCTACCTTTCCTTTCAGACTTGCCTCTTCTTTCATTTTGCCAGCTCAGCTTCCTGCTATGATGCTCAGCCTCACCCGCTGCTTCGACTTCCCCTCGTGTCCCACAACACACCTGCTTCATCTCCTGCTCCACCCATTCTGCATCACCTCTCTTGTGACTCACGGCAGCATCTTACCCTGCCTCCTCTGTCCAGCCTTGGTCACCTCTCCATCTCCATCAAATCTCCATGCTTTAGCCTGAGTGATCTTAGGGTCTTGCAAAACTGCTGCTGTTTCTCCAATGTGCCATATGTTTCTCAGCTTCAGACATCTAGTAAAGCTACATACTCTCCCTGGAATGCCTCCCTATTTCACTCCATCGTCCCTGCCTCCTGCTTCCTCATCTTTCGAGTTCCTGTTCAGTCTCTAGCTCCTCTTTGAAGCCTTCCTTCCCCGCACTGCCCCGATGGCCCTCCCATCAACACATCTCAATGGGAAGTTCTTGGCCCCGGCTCCTGCAGTTCTCAGTGCCCTGCTGGACAGCACCTGTCATACTGATTTGCGTCACACCTGCCATTTCTCAAGTCTGAGTGGGGTTGATCCTGCAGCTCCAGCTCTCAGCCCTCTAACATGCGGACTTAGTAGAGCCCCACCAGGGTGTCCCCTACTTAATTCTTGAGATGTCATATACACTCAGAAGAGGGGTTCAACTCCAACTACAGAAGTCTCTCTGCTCTCATCTGCAATACAATTAGCAAGAACTCCTCAGAACAAGTGCATGTGGGTGCCTTACTTCCCTCATCCCCAGTGACAATAAATGATTTCCCTCTGTGATCACATTCCTTTGGAGATGTGGTCAGCTTGTGGGATAGGGGAAGAAACAGCCCCAGTGCCCACACTACCATATTTCCCTAGAATGTGCAATTAGGTTTATGGGTTCACGTCTGTTTTCCTCAACAATTCCAAGGGAAGGGGCTATGTCTTCATCATCTATGATCCTCCAGAGCTAACCCCCCTTTCAGATACATGCTAGAGACTCAGCATTTTTGCTTAGGGAGTTTGTTTTCAAAAGCAACATTTTACCAAATCTCTTCATCTCATGCATTTGTTTTACCTGCAAGGGTATACTGTATACTATGGTCAAATTAAGTGACAGAAAATTACAGAGGGAGTCAAGAGCAAATGAAGCAGCCCGGCACGTGTTACAGGCAAGAGATCAATGCCCTATTGCACGGAACTGCTGGAGTTATTTAAACGCTCTAAGCCTGCTGTCTCATTTGGAAATCACTGACGCCACCATTACTCATCTCAAAGGGCCATGAGGATTAAATGGGCAAATACACACTAGGTGCTTAGAATGGGGCTGGCTCAACCAAACGCTCAATAAATGTTAGTTATTATTATTATTACAACTCTGATATATTTTCTAATGTGCCTTTCTGATTTTATTGGTGTAGACCAAAAAGAGCAGGAGGAAAGCAGAAATAGTCTTTTAGAAGTATATCTTGGCTAAATTATGTGACCTTCCTCTGCACTGTGCGACAGAGCTCCCATAAAACCCTCCATCTATCTCCTGCAGAGCACTTACTACCCTCTGAGGTCCTCATCTGGATGTGGCCATCATCATGATAGGTATCAGGTATGTTCATCCAATCTCCCACGTTTTTGCTATCCCAGCTGCAAAACACCGTCATGATATGTACTTTATTTATTATTTTTGAGACAGCGTTTTGCTCTGTTGCCCAGGTGCGAGTGCAATGGTGTGATCTCAGCTCACTCCAACCTCTGCCTCCTGGGTTCAAGTGATTCTCCTGCCTCAGCCTCCCAAGTAGCTGGGGTTATGGACACGCACCACCACATCCAGCTAATTTTTAGTAGAGACAGGGTTTCACCATGTTGCCAAGCTGGTCTTAAACTCCTGACCTCAGGTGATCCGCCCTCCTCAGCCTCTCAAAGTGCTGGGATTACAAAGTGTTTCACCATGTTGGCCAGGTGGTCTTGAACTCCTGACCTCAGGTGATCTGTCCACCTCGCCTCCCAAAGTGCTGGGATTACAGTCATGAGCCACCATGCCTGGTTGATATGTACTTTAAATCAGCAAAGGATTTTTACTCTTAAAGGCTCACTATTTGAATGATCTCATTTGTCTTTGGTAAGTAGCTTTGATGCACGTACATGATTGAGTCTAATTGCTTAGTGCTTTAGGTCGCACACTGCTGAGTACTGAACTGAGATTTCTGGTCTTTTGATTCTCACCTATTTATCTAGGCTGATTCACCCTCCACAATTCAAATCCCCAGAATGCTTTTAGAGTGATGCTGAGGATGTCCACATAACTGAACCTGATGGGGACAGATTCCATAGAAATAGAAAGCTATAGAAGCGTAAGCAATAAAAGTGTAATATACTCTCATCAACTGAAAAAATATCAATAGTAAATTTGGGAATGGGAAACAATCAGTAAGTATGGGCCAGGCACAGTGGCTTATGCCTGTAATCCCAGAACTTTGGGAGACTGAGGCGGGAGGATCCCTTGAGCCTAGGAGTTTGAGACCAGTCTCAGCAACAAAATAATGCCCCAGCTCTAGTTTTTTGTTTTTGTTTTTTTAATTAGCTGGGCATGGTGGCACACACCTATAGTTCCAGCTACTTGGGAGGCTGAGGTGGAAGGATCGTTTGAGCCCAGGGGGTCGAGGCTGCAGTGAGCTGTGATCACCCAGGCTGCTGCACCACTGCACACTAGCCTGGGCGACAGAGCATGACTCTTCTCAAAATGATGACAATCGGGCCGGGCGTGGTGGCTCACACCTGTAATCGCAGCACTTTGGGAGGCCGAGGCGGGTGGATCACAAGGTCAAGAGATCCAGACCATCCTGGTCAACATGGTAAAACCCCGTCTCTACTAAAAATACAAAAAATTAGCTGGGCACGGTGGCGCGTGCCTGTAATCCCAGCTATTCAGGAGGCTGAGGCAGGAGAATTGCCTGAACCCAGGAGGCGGAGGTTGCGGTGAGCCAAGATCGCGCCATTGCACTCCAGCCTGGGTAACAAGAGCAAAACTCCGTCTCAAAACAAAAAATGATGATGATCATAACAATAACAAAGTATGAATTGAAGATAATATTTTAAAATAATCCCTACAATACACAATGACAAAGGAAACCGAAACCTAACAGTCAACCATCAGTCAGAACTAGATAGGAAGGAGGCTTCCCTCCTGTCTGCCAGCATTAACAATACTCCTTACTTTCCCGCCAAAATCAACAATAATGTTGAAGAAACCTTGAAATACAGACAATAAAGCACCTGGAATGACATTATGAATCTGCTGACACCAATTTTAACAGGTTACATGAAAAGACAGTCCCAATGAGGCATAGCCCTGGTCAAGTTACACTGTTGAGAAAGCTGTCCCAGTCTTTGCTGAGTTAAAGTGTCATTCCTAACCTGTTATTTAAAAGCCTCTATGTATTGGGTTCAAGCCGCCTTCTTCACACAGCACGACTCTCGGTGGAGTCCCAGCCTGCCTGGTCTGCTCTTGGCTTGCTGAAGGGTCCCTCAGTATGTCTCCATGGCTCTGTTCACACCATTCCTCTGTTTCTAAGCTTTGTCCTATCCATCTGAGCACAACTGCCATCTTTCAAAATCTTGCTCATCCTTCATGAGATCCTTAAAAAGTCCTGTGAGATAGAGTGGGTATTACTAGTTACTCACCTAATGATGTTAAAAGTAATCATCCCATTAATCATCGTAATGAACTCTCATAGACACTATGACTTATCTCTGTAAACCCTTCCAGTGGCTGTCAGGATAACAATTATTGTACTTATCTCCATCATATCAATTGATAGATTTTACAGCTGGGGCTCGGCAAGTTTGGGTGACTCATCTATGGTTACAAAGCACTTGGTGTACCTAAATTCAAACACAGGACTCAGATTTCAGTCCCTTTCTGTACGTCCTACCACCTGCCAGATCTAGCGTCTTCAGCAGTATTCCAAGCACATGTCTGCCATGCTTCCTCCTTATCTACTTCTCACTTTTGCTTTTCTTCTTCCAGAAGCCATGGAATTAATTTGATCTGATGGGGACAGGTACGGGTAGACTTTCTTCTAGATGTGAAGGGCCCCCTCTTATAGGACAGAGCTCCCACCAAAGTGATATACAAATAAAATGTCCTCTGATGTTGAATATGAATGTTTCCCCTCAGCTCAGGGTGCTGCTGCCAGTACTGAAGTGAAGAAGGGAGAAAGTGGGTGAGGAGGGGGAGGGTGGTGAGGCAGGTGGGTGAGGAGGGGGAGGGCGGTGGGGCAGGTGGGATAGGAGGAAGAGGGCGGTGAGGCAGGTGGGTGAGGAGGGGGAGGGCGGTGGGGCAGGTGGGGGAGGAGGAAGAGGGCGGTGAGGCAGGTGGGTGAGGAGGGGGAGGGCGATGGGGCAGGTGGGGGAGGAGGGCGGTGGGGCAGGTGTGTGAGGAGGGGGAGGGCGGTGGGGCAGGTGGGTGAGGAGGAAGAGGGCAGTGAGGCAGGTGGGTGAGGAGGGGGAGGGCGGTGGGGCAGGTGGGTGAGGAGGGGGAGGGTGGTGGGGCAGGTGTGTGAGGAGGGGGAGGGTGGTGGGGCAGGTGGGTGAGGAGGAAGAGGGCAGTGAGGCAGGTGGGTGAGGAGGGGGAGGGCGGTGGGGCAGGTGGGGGAGGAGGGGGAGGGTGGTGGGGCAGGTGGGTGAGGAGGGGAAGGGTGGTGGGGCAGGTGGGGGAGGAGGACGGTGGGGCAGGTGTGTGAGGCGGGCAGAGGGCGGTGGGGCAGGTGGGGGAGGAGGGAGGAGGGCAGTAGGGCAGGTGGGTGAGGAGGGGGAGGGCGTTGGGGCAGGTGGGGGAGGAGGGAGGAGGGAGAAGGGAGGAGGGGTGGGGTGGGTAGGGGAGGAGGGGGAGGGTGGTGGGGCAGGTGAGGGAGGAGGGGAGGGCGGTGGGGCAGGTGTGTGAGGCGGGCAGAGGGCGTTGGGGCAGGTGGGGGAGGAGGGAGGAGGGTGGTGGGGTGGGTGGGGGGGTGGTGGGGCAGGTGGGTGAGGAGGGGGAGGGCGGTGGGGCAGGTGGGGGAGGGGGGAGGAGGGAGGAGGGAGGAGGGGGTGGGGTGGGTGGGGGAGGAGGGAGGAGGGTGGTGGGGCAGGTGAGGGAGGAGGGGGAGGGCGGTGGGGCAGGTGTGTGAGTCTCACCAAGTCTGGACCCTCGGGCCCCAGCTGGCCCTCCTCCCTCTGCACTTCTAGTCCCTGTGAGGTGCCTCCTGGCTGTGGTGGGCTCTTGCTCAGGTAGGACACAGCCTTGCCGTCCACCATGGAGTTCAGCCAGTCATAGAAACAGTGTCTGGAAGGGGGTTAGGCTTTCCATCAACTTTGAGCCCACGTGACCGCTGCACTCTCAGCATGTGCTGGATGTTGCCTGCTGTGGAAATCCATCATGCATAATAGTATTCCTACATTTTCAGAGTCCCAACAGCAATAACTTTAAAATTCTTCGAGTAACTTTTGAAACACCTATGAAATTTTTTAAGGTTTTTCTTTTGAGGGAAAGAGTAGAGAAGTTCCAATTGTGATAAAAACAATAGCAACAATAATTATTATATTAAAACTCATCAAAAACTCTATTAAGTTGGAGTGAAAGTAATTGCAGTTTTTACCATTAAAAGTAATGGCCAAAAAATAAAAACAAAAATAAAAAAAATAAAAGGCTGGACGTGCTGGCTCATGCCTGTAATCCCAGAACTTTGGGAGGCCGAGAGGGGCAGATCACCTGAGGTCAGGCTCTCAAGACCAGCCTGACCAACATGATGAAACCCTGCCTCTACTAAAAATACACATAAATTTTAAAAAAAAATTATCATGAAAAATATTGGCAAAAACCGCAATTACTTTTGCATCAACCTAATGATTCCATCTCGCCGTTGTCCCCTGTGTATTTTACGTTGCCCTAGTGCTCTCTGTGGGGTAATTACACTTGCAGTGGTTCAGGCAACTGCCTTACAACTAATTCTGATTTCTTTCTTTCTTTTTTTTTTTTTAGACGGAGTTTCGCTCGTTACCCAGGTTGGAGTGCAATGGTGCGATCTCGGCTCACTGCAACCTCCGCCTCCTGGGTTCAGGCAATTCTCCTGCCTCAGCCTCCTGAGTAGCTGGGATTACAGGCACGCGCCACCATGCCCAGCTAATTTTTTGTATTTTTAGTAGAGACGGGGTTTCACCATGTTGACCAGGATGGTCTCCATCTCTTGACCTCGTGATCCACCCGCCCCGGCCTCCCAAAGTGCTGGGATTACAGGCGTGAGCCACCGCGCCCGGGCAACTAATTGTGATTTCTGAACAAATCCTTAGCAGGTGTCTTCACCGATGAAGATGGCAGAAGGAAAACCGGAAACGGTGTGTACTTGCATGTCCCAGACACTCTTGCTCTATGTCTACGAGCAGGAAAAAGGCAAAGGCTTACTCATTTCTTTCCTCCTTGATCTCCACACAGAGGGTCATGCCAGGTTGGTTTCCCTGAGGGGGATCCGCTGGAGGCCGAGAAGTGCCATTTTGGAGAAGCTCTTCTCCCAAGGCCCCATAAATCAAAATGCTGGTTTGGGGGTGGGGGTGGGGTCAGGCTTGGTTCCTTTCCTGCTCCCAACTCCTCATTTCTAGACCTCAGCTCTCCAACAAGCAGCTGTCCTGGGGAAGAATCCTTGTGAATGTTGTAATCACCCACAATCTGCTGCTATTATTTTGGGAACTGAATGAGATAAGGTATGAGAAAACTCCATAAACCCCTACGTGCATTGCACAGATTAAATGAGTTAACATGTACAAAGCAGGACAGTGCCCAGCACAGAGTCAGCATTCTATGTGTTTATTTTCACTATGTGAAAGGCTAAACAATGTTCCAAGACTGGAAAAATGGCTGTCCAATTATAGATACTCTTTCTCCTTTCTCAGATGCTTAGTATTTGTTACCTAATGTTCTATGACTACAGTGTCTACGATTTCTGATTATAGTGACTATGCATCCATTCACTTATTCATTCATTCATTCAGCAAACAGTTGCTAGAGCTACTAGGCACTAAATGTCAACAGCACACTGCAGTCAGCCAAAGAAACAAAAATCTATCCTTTGTGCAGGGATCCAGATGCATGAGACAGACAAGTAAAGCAGATAAATGTCATATGAAATCTACCAGGCGACTCTCATGAAAAACGCTAAGCAGAGAAGAGAGGTGGGGAGTGCTCGGTGGCGTGGCAGGGAGGGCTTCGCTGGTCCCAAAGGGTCTCCGTGAAACGATGTTGAGTGAAGACCTGCAGCAGGAGAGGAGTGAGCCACGGAGACAATGGCAGGTGAGTCTTCCCAGCAGAAACATGAGCGTGAGGTCGGAGCTGCCAGTCATGTTCTGGGAAGGTGGGTGGGCTGCATGGAGTGAGCAAGGGGTAGAGAAGACAGGTTTGGTGGGCGTGCCCCTGGGCCTGTCCACAGGCCATGGTGAGAACATGGAGTTCAGATAGGACACCACCTGAAGGGTCTGCATGCTGTCTTCAGCTTTGAGTGCAGAGTGGACTTATTTCCACCTAGAATGGGGGTGTCCAGGTCCCTGTGTTAGCACGTGAGGAGCACGTGCAGAAGAAGAGAGACTATTGGGGGTGACTTCGCCCTTCCAGCTGATGGTTGCAGGCACCAGTAGAGGGACCCTGGCAGAGTGCAGGGATTCCGACGTCTCTTGACGGGATGTGCCAAGCGACAGAAGATGAGGGGAGGGAGAAGGAAGAGCAGCGCAGCCTCAAGATTTGGGGTCCCAGCCCATGGTAGGAGGCCATCCCCATTTAAAAGATAGGAAGACTATGGGAAGAGCCAGATGGCATGGGAAGATGAGACATTCGATTTTGGACATGTTAACTTTCAGATACGGAGAACAGAGATGATATCTTTCCTGAATGAAGAATTAAGATACATGAACTAAGGATGTAAAAGTTGTATTTTCAGCAGCCAGGTGCTGAAATGTCTTGGGCATGTGGATATTTATTGGGAATATGGGACTAGATATTTGAAGTCTGGGTCACATGATTTCCACATCTAGAAAGCAGCAGGCAGAAAAAATATAAAACCTGAAATGATGCTGGTGTTGGTTATGATGACAGCACCACTGATCACTTACGGAGCAGCTGTTAATCAGTCATTAGCAGAAAGCTCCTGTTTCCCCTCCTTGTGTTTTCAAACAGAGAAGCTTGCCTGGGTCCCGGCCTCTCCTGCTAACCTATCCTCACTCCTTGTCCCCACACCTGTGGAAGAAGAGTGATTGATCTGATGGATAAGTTTGTAAAAGAAAATAAAATACTGGGCCCCCAGACTCATTATGCCAAGGGGAGAGGTAGGCCTGGAAGCCGAGTCCTGCCGCCCTGCCATTCTTCTCCCCAGCAGACAGTGGTCACGTCGCAACCCTGTGTCACAGCATTCTATGTAAGCCAGGCGCTCTCACCGAAATGACAGAAGGCCCCGTGCTTCTCCAGATGGCCATCGTCACAAGCTGCTCACAAGGAAATTCCTTTCTGGCCCCTCAATCCTTGAGGATCCGCATTCCCCTATAAAACGAGCATAGGCCGACTGCAGCCCTGGGACTGCAACCTAAGCTTTACTTCTAAAACCGAGTTCTTATTTAGGAACTCAACTGACCATGTTGATTTTGAGGTCATCTTCCCAGGTACAGGAGGAGGACCAGCTGAGATCAGTTACTCTTCCCCCCACCCTGAGGCAGGTGAACGGCGATTTGTTCCTGTTCCCTGTTGTCATGCATTTACCTTATCTTACAGAAAGTGTGGACTTACAGAGCGCTAATTAGAGCCTCACTGCCTCCCTCCTCCCTCTTCCCTCCTGCCTGGCCCCTCTCCCTAGCACTGAGTTCCTAAAACCCTCTTTGGAAAGCAGAGGTCACAGGTGCTTCTGTGGCTGGTGTTTTTCCCAGGTGTGTCCTCAAACTCTGGCTCAATAAACCTCAGCCGATAGAGACACTTGCCTGTCACTCATTTTTTTGGTCAGCAGGTTCTAGATGAATAAACCGTTCCTGCCTATCTCCAGCCTCCTCCTCTCATTTTACAGGATTTTACAGAACCATTTCTGCACCGTTCTTGGCCACGCTGTAGGCTGGGGTGGGGGGCAGGGCATCCTCCTCGGTTGGGAGGGGTTGGGTGGGGGGGGGGGTCCCTGCCACAGTCCAGCATTGCCTGGGACTCTGTGAACTGAGACAATCAACTTCTTTGCCTGAATGCTTCAGCCATCTCCACGGATCCAGCCTTTGTTATATCCAGGTGGACATGCTTCTCCTTCTCCCTGATGGCTGATCTGTAAGAGGCCTATGTATTAGATACCCCACAACCCACATAACTGTGCAACGGACTACAAAGTGAGTCAGCAACAGCACCTGGACCCAGCCTCGGTGGCTAAGTGTCTCCACCCAGACTGACATGGTGTATCTTGTCAGCAAATGTCTTTGAAGGTTAGATCACCGAGGACGTAAATGCATGGGGGTTTCGCTGTTGACTGTTTCATTCTGCCCCCACCCATCCCTACTTACAAAGGACGTGCTATGACTGTGGGGGCAGCTTTCCTGGCAACTTGCTTGCTTATGTTAAACACTAATAGGATGTTTCTCTTTGTGTACCTGGAGCTTAACAATCTTTCTTTCATGGCTATGATTTGAAGAGTGAAGAAGGGAGTTTCTCGGAACACCCTAAGTCCCTGCTGGATGTCAGGGTGCCTCTGCCTACTTGGGTAATTTTCTCACATGTCATAAACCTGTACAACTCCCCACAAGCTTCTGCCAGTCATGCCTTTAGAGGTGGCTGAGTGGGGTCAGTGAGGACTTCTATGGCCAGAGTCTAGAAACAAGCTAACTTCACTGGACAAAGTCGGGAGGAAGTTGGCCTCCCTGGCATCATTTTCTGAACGTGGTTAGGATAATCACCTACTGGACACAAAGTAAGTGGCATGACTGGCATGACTGGCAGAAGCTTGGGGGGGAATTGCACAGGTTTATGACATGCTGAGAAAATTACCCAAGTAGGCAGAGGCACCCTGACATCCAGAAGGGACTTAGGGGATTCCGAGAAACTCCATCTCTGTTTACATCACCCCCTTCTTCACTCTTTTATAGGAGGAAATGGAAATTTCTAACTCTGCTGCTTGGGTCAGAATTTACTCTGAAAAGACAATCTTCTGGCTCTACCATCCTGTAGCTCTAACGAGGTGCTGGATGCCTTGCAATCCTCCTGACGCTTTTTCCTGCCATGTAGGTGCTCGGTGAGGACAAGCACACTGCCCGAAACAGGGGCGTCAAGTCAGGGTCAGGGACTCGGGTGCTCTGGTCAAGGGGTGCCTTGACTGAGAAGGAGAGCTGAGGTCCCTGGGCATGGGGCTCTGCTCTTCTCGAACCTTTGCATGGCAGAGTTCAAAAAGGTCCAGAGACCCGGAAGGAGTTAACACATGAAGGAGCTTGCAGGTTTGTAAATGACGGTGTCATGGAGTCTAGGCCAGCTCTATCACTTATCAAGCTGTGTGGTCTTGGACAGGTGACTTAATCTCTCTGTGACATTACTATTTCTGTAAAACAAGGTGTCTAATAGACCCACTTCATCGAGGTCTATGAAGGACTGGGTCCATGTATGTTGTAATGATTTAATGAATGAATCCAGGGAAAGTGCTTATGACGGTGTTTGCTGGAAAAGATGGCTGTGATGATCACCTCACACTTTCCTAAAACATGCTTAGAAATTCTCCCTCAGGAAAAGACCATGGGAATTGGTTTCATGGGTCATCTGACATGGCCCAGGATACCTCTGAACCACTTGCCGAGGGGATGAAGTGACACATACATTTGTTTTTTGCTGTTAGTCACTAAGCATTTGGTATACCTGCCTACCATATTGCAAAGTACTGCACTGGATATGCAGATGACATGGGGTCCCTGTTCTCAATACATTACGGGGTAGTTATGGGGTATACCTCTCCTTCCTAGAGTGCCATCAGAGAAGGAGGCTTCGAGAGCCTGGACTCCACTTTCTTACTCTTTGATTTAATGAATAGAGATATGGCTGGTTCCCATGAACTTCACGTCAGAGACACAACAAGATATGGCAAAGTGAGCTCTCACCCCTGTACATCAGTATCAAAAACACCCATCCTCCCATGCTGCTATGACACCACACCCCACTTCCTCCTGTGGGCATGTGACACTTTTCAAAGAAAATACAGTATTTGGTAGTATCAACACAGCAAGCAGAAGTAGCAGTGTTCAGTCTGCAGTGAGCTAACAGTTTTGTAGAGAATACTCAATGGAATCCTCCATGTGCCAGCTATGCCCGGCAACAGAGGACTGGGTTATCACAGTCACAGGGGATTGCTGCAGATAAAGGGACAGGGTGGACCCAGGAAGGGCACCAGAGGAAGGGAAAGAAAGAACAGAGAGAGAGAGCTGGGTCATTCTGGGTCGATGTGTGTGTTTAGGGCAATGTGACTTGCTCACATCCAGTTGCAGTCAGAAATGCCACCAGCTTACAAATGTAAGTGTCATAAAAACTTTGTTTCAGTTGTTTGGAGCTTAGAATCCATTGAAACTTTAAAATTAGGTAATACTTAGGCTCTTAGACCAGCCCCTTCATGGACCATTCATCTGCTAATTCAGAAAGAAGCCAAAATTAATACATAAAACTCACCACCCATTGGCAATGTTCTAGCTTATAGGAGTCTCTGTTTTTCTACCTGTGACATTCCAGATTTACTGTGGGCTGAGTATCCACTGGGGGCCTAATTTCTGAATTTAAAAACCTATTAAGTTGTCCTGTGAGGTGAGAAGAGGACAGCTGTACTCTCACCGGTCAGTAGGGTGGAGCCTGCATGGTTCTCAGAGATAGTCCTGGAGAAACAGCAACATCAGCATCCCTGAGGCCTCTTTAAAAATGCACATCTTGCAGCCCCACCCAGAGTTGCTGGGTGAGAAGCTCTGCGGTGGGGACTGAGCCTTAGCAAGGCTGCCAGGGAATGGGTGTCCATGAAGGTGGCACAGCAGCTCTGGAGTCAGCTCTGCCCGGCCAGGCCTGCAGCATTTTCATTTCTGTTTGCTCAGAATCCACACAGTGCCCGGTGGCTCTAAATCAGTGGCTCTCAGTGGGTGATGCTGCTCCCAGGGGACATTTGGCAATGTCTGGAGACAGGTATTTTTGGTTGTCACGAATGGTGGGAGGGTGTGCTCCTGGCATCTGGTAGGGTGAGGTCAGATACAAGTCAACAACCTGTAGTGGCAGCCTAGTCCCCCACTAGCCCCACCAAAACCATGAGTGCTGGGGTTGAGAAACCCTGCTCTAAGTAAATGCATCGAGTGTGACAATGCCAAGAATGTCCCCCAACCCTTTCCTCACCACTTCTCATCACTCCCTCAAGTTCAGTGACTTGTGGACCCACCTGCAGGAGGGAAAAAGGAAGATTGAGGGACCCTGTCTCTCTTTCCCATATTCCCTTCTCAATTAGGGACCACATGTGGCACAGGAATTGACCGCATAAGATGTTCATAATAAGCGTCTTTGGAATAAGTAAATGGATGAATCAATTATAATAAGGCAGGAAATAAATCAGTTAGTGGATCTGTTTTTGTTTCTTTAATTTTGAAAGCTGAAAGTGCCCTTATTGATCTAGTGGTCTGCCTTCTGGTGTAACAGGAGAGAGAGCCGACCCTCAGAAAATTACGGCAAGTGGTCAAAGCTATCTACCCAATTAGCCTCGGAGGGGATTAAGAGCCAGCTCTCCCAGTGCCTCCCTCGGTCTTCTTTCCACTGGGCCAGTGTTTTGACTGTTCTGGGCGTCACTCAGTGAGGATCTGATATTTAAAGATTTCATTTAAAGATGAATTTGCTCCTGCACAGAGTATTAATTAGCCAGTGGCTGGGTGAACTGCTCATTCTTCATATTTTAGAAAGGGCTTTTCTATATTCATCATGTGTACATAATATGAAGAGATTAAAACCTTAGCTTCTTTAAGAAAAACATGGTCTAAAAAGAGTACTAGGTTATGGAATCTATAGCCTGCAAATGTCAAGCTTGTACTTCACTTGGGGAATCTGTCCCGAGCCATTCAGATCACTTTGTGACGAGAGAGACGTTACTTCAGTCTCGAGTCATCTCACATCAAATGCACCCATTCTTGTCTGAAATGTACTTCAGCCTGTCCCTATAAGACACCAATCTCTTAAGAGAACATGACAGCATTTCATAACTGTAATTTCATTATTCTCCAGAGCAGAAGGTAGACGGAGTGAATAACTACCTTTGTTTTTAAGAGGAGTCCATTATAGATTAGTGGCAAATAACTAATATGCACCGAACACTTTACAGTTTACAAATAGCTTTTCAAAGATGAGAGTAATTAAGAGGCTGCTTAATCTAAGAGATATCGATGATTTATTTCTTCATTGGTCTGTTACCACAGATTAAAGAAGCACCATTCTGTGGTATCCTGTTTTACTGCAATACTTGCTAAATTGCGATCTATTGTAATTTTCTATTTTTTTCATATTCCCCCTTGAATCGAAGCTCTATGACTTCAAAAGCAATTTTGCTTAAATTTTGTTTTTCAAAAAATAGGTTTTATTTTTTAGAACAGTTCTAGTAAAATAGAAGGTACAGAGAGTGCCCACTTAGCCCTTGTCCCTGCAGACACACAGCTCCTGCCACTACCAACATCCCACACCAGAGCTGGGGATGGACCTACATCTGCATCTCATTATCACCCATAGTCCATAATTTACCTTAGGTTCACTCTTCTTTTTTTTCCTGTTTTGAGACGGAGTCTCTCTCAGCCTCCCAGGCTGGAGTGTAGTGGTGCGATCTTGGCTCCTACAACCTCCAACTTCCAGGTTCAAGCGATTCTGTCTCAGCCTCCCGGGTAGCTGGGATTACAGGCACCCACCATTATGCCCAGTTAATTTTTTAATTTTAGTAGAGACAGGGTTTCACCATGTTGGCCATGCTGGTTTTAACTCCTGACCTCAGGTATCCGCTCACCTCAGCCTCCCAAAGTGCTAGGATTACAGGCTTGAGCTATTGTGCCAGCCTCAGTTCACTCTTGACGCTGTACATTCTGTGAATGAGATGAATCCACTGTTACAGTGGATTATACAGAATAGTTTCACTGCCCTAAAACTGTCCTGTCTTTTCATCCTTCCTTCCCACAGCCCTAATAGGTAGTAAAATAAAACTATTTTAATGGGAATAATGTGGTTTTGGCAGCAAGGGATAGACAGGTTACCAGAAAAAAATAGTGTCCAGAGACAGATCCAAGTATATACAAAAGTTTTGTGCTTTTGTAAAGAAGGTGGTGTTTAAACTCAATGGGAAAGGGAAAAATTGCTTAATAAATGGGACTGCGTCTACCAGCTATAACCTACATTAAAGCTACCATAACACTAAATTCAGAGAGATTGAAGATATTCATGCAGAAATAAAACTGCTAAACCACTAAAAGTACTAGGTAATATATATCAAGTATACCCTTTTGGAATTAGAAATGGCTTCTTAGATATGACCCCACAGACAAGTCCCACAAAGGTAAGCATTTCCAAACTATTTTACATAAAACTGTGTGTTATTAACACACCTGTAAAAAATAAACTGGGAGACATAATTGCAAAATATGTGGCAAAATCTTTAATTATTTAAATTTCATTAAAAAGGGCAAATCCCCTAATCAAAGAGTGGGCAAAGACTAAAACCAGGCAATTTACAAAAGAAGAGTTATAAAGGGCCAATAAAACAAGTTCAGTTTTACTAGAAATAAGTGATATGTAAATTATCCAGGTCTTTAATCCCTTTTCTGCAATTCCAAATTCCGAAAAGCTCTAAAAATAGAAAAAAAAGTTATTTTGTAATATAAACTAATTTTGAAGCAAAATCTGAAATCTGACATGAAGCTCTTAATAGTCTATTCATTCTACTGAATGTAACTCTTAAAATCCTTCCCCAATACACAGCTTTTTGGAAAAATTTTATGATATACAGCATATAACTTTATTACCTTTATAAAATAAATTATGAAGCAGATCTGACCATAGCAATTTGGATAAGAGACCCATACAGCTTTATAGAAGAAATTGTGGGGGCAAAAACCACCTTAAACTTCATACAGAACCAAAAGAGAGCCCACATAGCCAAGTCAATTCTAAGCAAAAGGAACAAAGCTGGAGGTATCACACTACCTGACTTCAAACTATATTACAAGGCTATAGTAATCAAAACAGCATGGTACTGGTATCAAAACAGAGATATAAAACAATGGAACAGAACAGAGGCCTTAGAGGCAATGCTACACATCTACAACCATCTGATCTTTGACAAACCTCACAAAAACAAGCAATGGGGAAAGGATTCCCTGTTTAATAAATGGTGTTGAGAAAACTGGCTAGCCATGTGCAGAAAGCAGAAGCTGGACCCCTTCCTGACACCTTACACTAAAATTAACTCCAGATGAATTAAAGACTTAAACATAAGACCCAACACCATAAAAACCCTAGAAGAAAACCTAGGCAAAACCATTCAGGACATAGGCACAGGCAAGGACTTCATGACTAAAACACCAAAAGCATTGGCAACAAAAGCCAAAACAGACAAATGGGACCTAACCAAACGCCACAGCTTCTGTACAGCAAAATAAACAATCATTAGAGTAAACCAGTAACTGAGAGAATGGGAAAATTTTTGCAATCTACCCATCTGACAGGGGCTAATATCCAGAATCTACAAAGAACTAAAACAGATTTACAAGAAAAAAACAAGCCCATTCAAAAGTGGGCAAAGGATATGAACAGACACTTTACAAAAGAAGTCACATATGAGGCCAACAAACATATGAAAAAATGCTCATCATCACTGGTCATTAGAGAGATGCAAATCAAAACCACATTGAGATACCATATCACACCAGTTAGAATGGCGATCATTAAAAAATCTGGAGACAACAGATGCTGGAGAGGATGTGGAGAAATAGAAACACTTTTATACTGTTGGTGGGAGTGTAAATTAGTTCAACCATTGTGGAAGACAGTGTAGTGATTCCTCAAGGACCTGGACATAGAAATTCCATTTGACCCAGCAATCCCATTACTGGGTATATACCCAAAGGACTATAAATCATTCTATTATAAGGACACATGCACATGAACATTCACTGCGGCACTGTTTCCAAAGACTTGGAACCAACCCAAATGCCCATCAATGATAGACTGAACAGGGAAAATGTGGCACATATACACCATGGAATACTATGCAGCGATAAGAAACAATGAGTTACTGTCCTTTGTAGGGACGTGGACGAACCTGGAAATCATCATTCTTAGCAAACTGACACAAGAACAGAAAATCAAACACTGCATGTTCTCACTCATAGGTGGGTGTTGAACAAGGGGAACATATGGACACAGGGAAGGGAGCATCACACACCGCGGTCTGTTGGGGGGAACTAGGGGAGGGACAGTGGGGAGTGGGGAGTTGGGGAAGGATAACATGGGGAGAAATGCCAGCTATAGGAGATTGGGAGGAAGGCAGCAAACCACATTGTCATGTATGTACCTATGCAACAACCCTGCATGTTCTTCACATGTACCCCAAAACCTAAAATGCAGAATAAAGTGTGTATTAAATGACTTTAAAGTGACAAGGCAAGTGTAAGAAAATATACTTGTAAGACTGTTCATTGCAGCATTGCTTGATAATAATAAACTAGAAACAGCCTGAAGGTCCAAAAATAAGATTTTGTTTAAACATATAATAGCATGTAACTATAATGGAATATTTTATAACCAGTAGCTTATTATTGATTCCAAGAAAGATATTTAGAGTATATACTTAAAAGTTAAATAGAAATGTACTAAACACACATGGACATATATATATATATATATATATATATATATATAAAATACAAACTCATTCAAAGATAAAAATCTTTATTAGTGGGAAAAAATTTAGAGCAAAATGTTATCTCTCAGTATACTGGGTATTAGGTGATTTTAAATAGTTGTTTTTGGAATTTGCAATGAAAAATTTAAAAAATAATTCTGTATAACAAAAAGGAAAATGTTTTGCGTATGTTTATTCATTTTGAAGTCCTAACAATTTCATCAAGTAGGACAAATTGTTCCCATTATAAAGATGGGGAAAATGGATTTGTGAAGAAATGAGACTTTCTCCCAGGCTGCAGCGTTTGTGAGTAAGCGGGCCCACTTCTGCTGACCCTCACTCTAGTTTCTTTTTGCTACAAGACCTCAGTTCACTTGGCCCCAGGGATCACCTGGCACCAAGTGCCATTCAGATGCCCAGTTTTGATAATATTTGGTAATTTAACAAGTCTCTCTTTCATCCAATACCAACTTATCAGGAGTTGCCTATGTGAAAAGCACGGCGGGCATCTAAATCATAGTTCCTGTTTCATGGAATTCTCCAGTTCTCATAGTGGGAGATTCCCAATTTAAGAAACAGCAAAAATTTATAACTTTACTATAGGTTATTTGTTTAGATCAGGGAATATACATTATTTTCCATAGAAATGTTATGCATGATGTTAAATCCACATGTGTATTAATACTTTTTTCCATTATCAAATGGTGCTATGAAAATGTGGAAGTCAGCTGGGCATGGTGGTGCGTGCCTGTAATCCCAGATACTCAGGAGGCTGAGGCAGGAGATTTCCTGAACCCAGGGGGTGGAGGTTGTGGTGAGCTGAGATCGCGCCACTGCACTCCAGCCTGGGTAACAAGAGCGAAACTCCGCCTCAAAAAAAAAAAAAAAAAAAAGAAAATGTGGAAGTCACCAATGTCAAAATGGAGTCACTTACATCAAACCCCAAGTAAAAGGAACTGGAAAGCTACAAAGGAAGTAGGCAAGGAATTCCCCAAAAGCAAAGTATTCCCGACACGCCTGTCTCCAGCCATATGCCAAGGCCACCCACTGACTGAGTCCTGTTTCAAAACAGCCCATGTCCACCTCCCCTCCTGGTCATATATATATATAACATATATAAAAAATATATAAATATAAATAATATGTATATATTTTGAGATGGAGTCTCACCCTGTTGCCCAGGTTGGAGTGCAACGGCGCCATCTGGGCTCACTGCGACCTCTGCCTCCCAGGTTCAAGTGATTCTCTTGCCTCAGCCTCCCAAGTAGGTGGGATTATAGGCACACACTCAAGTTAGCTGGCCATGCCCAGCTAATTTTTTGTATCTTTAGTAGAGATGGGGTTTCACCAGGTTGGCTAGGCTGGTCTTGAATGCTTGACCCTGTCATCCATCTGACTTGGACTCCCAAAATGCTGGAATTACAGGTGTGAGCCCCATGCCTGGCCCCGTCTTGGCCTTTTAAAGTCTCCCCTCACCCTGCCTCTTTGGATGCACCTTCGATCCATCAAAGCACATAGACCCCAACTGCAGTCCTGCTCTTCCCAAATAAGCTCAATGCTTTGGAAAGTCGGTCTGTCTGTCACTCATTTTAAGCTGATGAAACCAACTGTCATGGATTTGCCATAATCTATGAGGAAATGCCCCCAGCCTCCCAGGTGGAGTTCTAGGAGCAGTGACCTAGGGCAGCCATGGCAATGGAGTCAGACCCTCTTCCTTCCTACTGATCAGTGGAGTCAGGCCCTTCCCCTGACTCTAGGTCATTCCTGGGGACTCAAGAACAGTGGGAAGGAAGGGAGACCCCAGGGAAGCAGGTGTGAGTGGAGAGGTCTGCATGCGTGCGTAGAAATGAGGAGGACAAGGAGAAGAAAAGGAATGTGTGAAACTGACAGTCACCAGTGAGGAAATTTGAAGGTCTGGACAGCCCATGGCTCTAACCCCCAACCTGCACTGAGCCTGGGTGGTCCCAGACACAGATTCCTTTGACGTCCCTTTGCTGAGGAGTGTGACCCCCAGGGTGGGCCCAGCCACTTGCCACTGGCTGGGACATGGATGTGATGGTGTTGAATCACATTGGCAGTGACCTTGGTGATGGCTTTGGGTATGCCCTCCACTGCCTGAGCCTGGGCTCTGATGTGGGAGGGACGTCCACTGTCTTCTTTTGGCCACTGTTGCTTGGGAGCCCTATGACAGCAGTAAACGTGTAGACTAATGAATAGCACACCTCATAAGACCAGTGAGAAGCAGGTAAGACTGTAACTGAAAACATGTTCTGGGAGGTAAGAAATTATTGTGATAGTAAAATACCGTCATTATACTCTAAAACGCCCTACCCCTCCCTGCCTCCTCTACCTCCAGCCAGTCCTCCCTGTTCTTCTCCCAGGCAAAAGTGGGATGAACAGTGGTAACCAAATGGGGCACCCGGCTTCAGAGTCCTGTCCCAGCCCCACAGCTGACAGCACGAAACAACCCTAAACCGTCTTCCGGGCACAACGCTTTCCTGAGGTTTGAAAATTTGAAATTCAAATAGGTTTTCTGGGTAAGAACCCTGGGAGAGAAAGCAGAAGGAAAAAGAGGCAGAGCATCTCCTCCATCTGTGCGTACTTGCGAGCTGTAAGAGGAAGGAGTCCTGGAGGCACCACCTTCCCTCCTAGAAACAAAATCAAACCTACAGCATCTTTGGAAGAATACCCTTCCCCATCCCAGCCCTCAGTCTCCCACCCAGGGGCTCAGAGCAGCCCGAGCTCTGGTGAGGATGATGCCGGAACAACCTGACAAGCGTCAGGGACAGCAAGATGGGGCACAGTGGGGGTGTCGGGCGTGGCTGGTGGGAGAGCAGAAGAGGGGGTTTGACTACTCTTGTGGGTTTCATACTATCAGAGTTTGTTGAATGCTTGCAGGGACATTGGCTGTTCTTTTTGCTTTTTATTTCTCACTTTTTAAAAATAAAATTTCATCTTGTTCTAAAAGTACTGAAACCATAGTCATTTTGTTAATCTATACCTCAGTTTACCTCTTAATGAATGAGGAAGACTAACAAAATCCAATGTTTATTCAAAGTGCTTTCACGTTCCATCTCTCCATTTCAATGTCACCATCTTGTGACATATCCAAGTTGGTCTCTTGTCCTAACTTTACAGATGTGGAAACAGGCTCAGAGAGGTGAAGACATTTGCCCAAGGCTGCACAGCTTGTCCCAGCCCAGTGGGAACGGGAACTCAGGTGTTGTGGAAGCTAAGCTGAGGACACTGCACTGCACTGCACAGGTCCCCTTCCTTTCTTGGGGTCTATTCTGAAAGCACACACAAGTCTTTGATCTCCTGTAAGGTAAGTGCTATTCTGTGAGTACGTTTTTTTTTTTTTTTTTTTTTTTTTTTCTGAAATGTAGTCTTGCTCTGTCGCTCAGGCTGGAGTGCAGTGGCGCGATCTTGGCTCACTACAACCTCCGCCTTCCAGGTTCAAGAGATTCTCCTGCCTCAGCCTCCCAAGTAGCTGGGACCACAGGCATGTGCCACTATGCCTGGCTAATTTTTTGTATTTTTAGGGACAGGGTTTCACTGTGTTAGCCAGGATGGTCTTGATCTCCTGGCCTCAAGATCTGCCTTCCTCAGCCTCCCAAAGTGTTGAGATTACAGGCGTGAGCCACCATGCCCAGCCTGTTCTGTGAGTATTTTTAATGGCACCTGGCTGAGTCGATTATGGTGAGATCTTTGTCAGGAGACCTTTGGCTCCCACTGAGCTCTCTTTGCTGGTCCTTGCTGCAGACATGATGACTGACAGGTCTTATCCATCTGACACTTCTCTGAGGCTCTCAAAGACACTTTCACCTCAGTTGCTCCAAGAAAGGAAGCCACACGTCTTGACTTTGATATCTGCCAACTCAGGGCTAGGGAGGGCAAGCTAACTTTTCTCTTTTCTGGTTCCTCTTCCACAGCACCCCCTTCCCTGCACTTCCTCCTCTGAGGCCTCTGCAGTTTAGATGCTTTGGAAATAAAAGGCAATGGCATGAAAAGAACATCTGGCCTCCTGCAAAACGGGAAGGAAAATAAGAAGGGAGGGGAATTGCTCTCTCTGGGATGAATTTGCTCACTGCTTCCAGGAGCAGGGAGAGCGGGGCCAAGGCTCCTGCTGGCTTCCCCAAGGATGTGCCATCTGTGCCTGCTGAAGCACCCCCCATCGTGCCTCACCGCGTGGGCTCGGAAACAGGAGTAGCTGCTCTAGGGGAGGCCCACGGTGCGATGTTCCAGTGGTCCAGCCCCCAGCACTGCCAGGACTGGAGCCTGGAGGTGGTTGAGCTTGGAGGCGGCATTGTCAGGAGAGGGGTAAGCAAGCCTGGGCCAACCTGTCCGTGACCAACTCCAGGTCTTTCCTCTCTGGGCCTCGGGAAGCTAAAGAAGCCAGGCTGCTCTTGGATTGGAGGCATTCTAGACAGGAATGAAACATTTTACAGAAGCTGTTCCATTGGGACATGGCAAGACAAAAGCTGCATTTCAAATCTATCATAGGCATGGCTAGGCTTGAAGGACATGGGGAAAAGCTTTTTAAAACCAAGATACCCCTCCCTGGTTCTTCCTCCCTTCAGAACATCTGGTTAGCACTAAGATAATGGGGGTCTGTCCTTGCTTAGCTGTGACATGACACTGATGTCACCAAGGTGACGCAGGTCTGAGGGAGTCGTCCTGGTACCCGCTAGTCACGGACTCCGGAGAGTCGGAGTTGGAATAAGACTGAGTCTCCCAGCTCAGATTTTAGACTGTCAGCTTCTACCTATTTCCATACTACCTAGAAAGGAAGGACTTTGCATTTGTTTTTGATAATTGAAAGTGATGGGACTAAGTACTAAGTGGTAGTTCTCTGGCACAAGGGCAGGAACCGTGGTGGCTGTAACCCCCGGAGCCCGACTTTCCTTTCTGTTGGCGCTAATGCTCTGTCTCTTTTCATCTATTTTCAGGGCTCAGTGAATTGGAGACTGTATCTGAGAACTTGGAGGATGCCGACTTTTCTAAATTTACCATTTAGATGTTGACCCTTTAGAGCAGAGGTCCCCAGCCCCCAGGCTACGGACCAGTAGTGGTCCTACTGTTCCAGCAGGAGGGTTGTGGCAGGTGAGTAAGCATTCCTGCCTGAGCCCCGCCTCCTGTCGGATCAGAGGCAGCATTAGATTTTCATAGGAGTGAAAACCCTATCGTGGACTGCGCAAGCAAGAGATCTAGGCTGCACGTTCCTCATGAGTATCTCACGCCTGACGATCCGTCACTGTCTCCTGTCACCCCCAAGATGGGACCATCTAGTTGCAGGAAAACAAGCTCAGGGTTCCCGCTGATTCTACCTGATGGTGAATCGTAGAATTATTTCATTGTATAGTACAATGTAATAATAGAAATAGAGTGTGCAATAAATGTAATGTGCTTCACTCATCCTGAAACCATTCCTGCACCCCAGTCTGTGGAAAAATAGCCTTCTACAAAACTGGTCCCTGGTGCTGAAAAGGTTGGGGATCATTACTTTAGAGAACTCATCAGCACAGCACTCTGCATCACAAATTGCATAAAATTTCTTTCTTGAGAATACTGTGAACACTCAGTTGTGTATTTAGCAATGCCTCTCCTTTTTTTTTCTTTTCTTTTTTTTTTTTGAGACAGAGTCCCACTCTATCTCCCAGGCTGGAGTACAGTGGCGTAATCTTGGCTCACTGCAACCTCTGACTCCCAGGTTCAAATGATTCTCTTGCCTCAGCCTCCCGAGCAGTTGGGATTACAGGTGCCTGCCACTGCCTGGCTAATTTTTCTGTATTTTTAGTAGAGAGGGCATTTTGCCATGTTGCACAGGCTGCTCTCCAACTCCTGACCTCAGGTGATCACAGGTGTGAGCCACTGTACCCGGTTCCCTCCTTCTTTGTAAAATATAGTTCTAATTGGTTAAAAGTTCTTTCCTGCACTGAAATTTACCTCCTTGGATATAATTTCTCCCATTGGTCCTGATTCTGCCATGTGGCTACTCCGAATAAGTGGAACTGATGTCCTGCCTCTGCCACAGGAAATCCTTTCGGCTCGTTAAGGGTGGCCAAGACACTCTTCTGCCTGTTCTTCTTGACAGTAAATGATACTAAATTCCTTTAGTTATCTTCTCTTTGTCAGTTTCTAGACCTATGGTCTTGATCATCTTTGCAAAGACACACACAGTTTGTCAGTTTGCATTTTGTAGTAGTTCCTGTTGCCAAGATACTTAGTCTACATTTAATAACCTTTTTATTGTGGTAAAATACATACAATATCAAATTTATCCGGGTGATAAATTTTATGCCTATAATCCCAGCACTTTGGGAGGCCGAGGCCGGTGGATCACAAGGTCAAGAGATCAAGACCATCCTGGCCAACAAGGTGAAGCCCCATCTCTACTAAAACCACAAAAATTACCCAGGCATGGTGGCACATGCCTGTGGTCCCAGCTACTCGGGAGGCTGAGGCAGAAGAATCGCTTGAACTCAGAAGGCGGAGGTTGCAGTGAGCCGAGATTGGTATGAAACCATCACCACCATCCATCTCAGGAACTATTTTACCTTCCCAAATGCAAACTCTGTCCCCATTCCTCCCACTCCCCAGCCCCTGACAACTGCTCGTCTACTTTCTGTGCCTATAAATTTGGTTGCTTTAGGAACCTCATGTAAGTGGAGTCTTAGAATATTTGTTCTTTGTGTCTGGATTATCTAATTTAGCATCATGTGTTTAAAGTTCACCCATGTTGTAGCAGGTGTCATAAAGTTTTATTTTTTATTTTTATTATATTTTTTGAGAGGTAGTTTTGCTTTTGTTGCCCAAGCTGGAGTGCAATGGCGTGATCTCAACTCACTGCAGTCTCTGCCTCCCGGGTGCAAGCGTTTCTCCTTTCTCAGCCTCCTGAGTAGCTGGGATTACAGGAAACCACCACTGTGCCCAGCTAATTTTTGTATTTTTAGTAGAGATGAGGTTTCACTATGTTGCCAGGCTGGTCTTGAACTCCTGACCTCAGGTGATCCACCCACCTCAGCCTCCCAAAGTGCTGGGATTACAGGCGTAAGCCACCGCACCGGGCCAAGTTTTATTTTTTTTAAAGGATGAGTGATATTCCATTGTATGAATATGCCCCATTTTGTTTGTTTGTTAGGGCTGTTTCTGGTTTTTGGCCATGGTGAATAGTGCTGCCATGGACTTTGGCATACAAGTAACTGAGTCCTCATTTTCAATTCTTTTGAGAATACCCAGGAATGGAAATGCTAGATCATGTGGTAACTCTGTTTAACTTTTTGAGAAATCACCATACTGCTTTCCACAAATCTTGTGCCATTTCTCATGTCCAACAGCTATTCATGAAGGTCCCACATCTCCACAGCCTCACCAACCCCTCCTTCCCTTTTTTTGGTAATAGCCATCCTGACAGGTGTGACGCAGAGCTCATTGATTTGTGTTGCATTTCCCGATGAGGAAGGATGTTGGGCATGTTTTCGTGCATCTCAGTATGGTTACAATGCATATCCAGAATAATGAGTATTTCCAGATACTATCTGATCAACAGAAGATAAAAGTTCTAGATCCACCGAAGGTCCGTCAGTACAGACCGTGAATGAATTTGCTCCCACTGTGCAGAAGCTACCTTCTCCTCAGATAGAAATGTCAATTAACTAAAAGCCCCGAGTCCTGCTCATCATAATGCTCTAAAGTCATACTTTCCCCACCGGGCCCTGGACCAGTTAAGCTGCTGAAACTACATAAAGGCTTTTGCCAAAGTCGGATCTGAATTTTTGCCTTGGTCTAGCTTTTCGGTCTGTGTTACGTGATCATTTTGATTCTGCATTGTACTGACCCTTTGAGTTTTGTGTGGTCTGCTATAAATTCGGCCTGATTTCTAAATCATTACCAAGGACATTTGTTTCTAGAAATGCTGATGACTAGGGCAGAATCCAGAACCAAATTGTATGACCTGCCTCTAAAGGCCCCCTTTTCCTGGATCTGAAGGAACTGTTGCCCCCTAGGTGCCTGCTGGGTATTTTTCACGTTTCTAATAGGAGTGTTATGAGCCATTTTGTTAAATATCTCATTGAAATAAAAATGTTCTCTCACTGGTCTAATAATTCATTTGTCTGGTGACTCTACAAAAATGGAAACTAGGTGAATTTAACATGAATTTAGTAAGTCTATGTTGAGTCCTACTGGTTATTACTTTTTATCTTTTTTAAACAACTAAACAGAAATTCTCCTGCTATAATTCAAACCCATTTCTCTTTGAGTGAAGATTTTAAAATTGTTAGATAGTATTCTCTTTGCACTGATTCTTACTGATGCTGTGTATCAAAGCCACCTCCAAGCCTCCTGTTTGAAGTCGTATCTACTCTTTACTCTTTTTCTAAAAAATATTCATATGCACATTTCAAATGATTTTTTTTTCCTATGTGGATAACATCTGATTTTTGTGTGATGGGATTAAAAGGCTGAGCCCAAAGCATTTCTGCACTATTCAAGTTTAAGGTCAAGGAAAGCGACCACACCGTCTCAACACATCACTTGACTGTCAGAGGCAGGATCCTGGGTTGCACACATGGACCCCGGCTCTTACTGTGTGGCCAGTTCTTGTGTTTTCACTAAGAGTGACTAGGCCAATATAAAGCACAGTGAGGAACAGAGTAAACGTAGGGAAACTGCTTACCCTCTGTGGGATTCAGCTTCTTTGCCTATAAAATGAGGGCATGGAGCTTACTCTCTCCAGTCTACTTTCAGCTTAACATCCTGGAGTGGTGCTGCCCTGCAGGCTCAGTAGCTGCACCCACCACTGTGCTCAGGGGAATGCATTTGCAGATAGAAGCCTGCTCTCTTGGAGAAATATCCTTGCATTCCAATGTCAAGGGAAGAACATGTAAGTCCTCTCTTCAGTATTAACCAGCATACAATAAATTCTCATTAAGCATGGATTTTAGGCAAGGGCTGGTGTGAGAACATGAATTTCATCCTTGAAATACTTGCATTTTAGCAGAAGCAATAAAACACGAACGCAACAGCACTGATAGAAACCATAGAGACTTTCACAACCTGTAACACAGCATCCACAGCTTCAGAGTGAACAGTTCTCTCTCGGGGACAGTATCAGACTTGTGGGTAGTCCGACGACTGGATTGCCAGGTGCCCGTCACCCCTCATGTCTCAGTGTTAGATTCCGGCACCCAGGGGTACGTCCTGGGCCATCAGAAGATCAAATTGACATTGAATTTGATGTTACAAGGTCTCTCGCCTGCTTTGTGCTTCTAACTCATTACCTGAAAAGAGCGAAGGTGATAAAAGCTACCTACATCCTAGCTTTCTCAGGTGCTGCTAGGAATATGCCCGGAAAAGTCAAGGTCACATTCTTTTCATTACATTCAATTAAAAAGTAATATAAAGGGTTGCTTTTTCTGCTTGTGTTCAGGAGGCATCAAAGCAAGAGGGAACCCCCACTGCCAACGTGTCCTTTCCCTATGCAGAGTCCTTCCAGAAGGCTCTGAGAAAGTCACTATTTTGGTGCAGTCTGCAGGTGGGCCCTGCCCTCCCCGGAGAGCTCAGCCCTTTAAAGCCTGGTAGGGAGGCAGGGACTCCTCACTGCTGTCCTTTGAAGTTGTGTTCGTTAGCCCAGCAGTTCCTGTATTTCTGTGTGCTCAGTAATTGGTGAGCACACATCCTGCCACGTTTACTTTTAAAAAGAAAGAAAGACGAAGTCACACAGGTGGAGACCGGGGATCTGAAAACAAAATACACAGGCCTGGTGGTGCAGCGCAGGCTTCCCCTAACTTTCACCTGAGCCCTACCTGGCCTCTCTCAATCTCCTGACAGAGGAAAACAAAAACAAAAGCAAAAACACAACCATGGGGAAAGGGGGCGCTGGGGAAAAAAGAAGGGACGGAAAAGTCAGACATGTGTCCGTCATAACTAAAGTAACCACGCCCACTGTCAGAAGAAGAGCTCAGGCATCACTTTAGAGCCACGCCCACTGTCAGAAGAAGAGCTCAGGCATCACTTTAGAGCCACGCCCACTGTCAGAAGAAGAGCTCAGGCATCACTTTAGAGCCACGCCCACTGTCAGAAGAAGAGCTCAGGCATCACTTTAGAGCCACGCCCACTGTCAGAAGAAGAGCTCAGGCATCACTTTAGAGCCACGCCCACTGTCAGAAGAAGAGCTCAGGCATCACTTTAGAGCCACGCCCACTGTCAGAAGAAGAGCTCAGGCATCACTTTAGAGCCACGCCCACTGTCAGAAGAAGAGCTCAGGCATCACTTTAGAGCCACGCCCACTGTCAGAAGAAGAGCTCAGGCATCACTTTAGAGCCACGCCCACTGTCAGAAGAAGAGCTCAGGCATCACTTTAGAGCCACGCCCACTGTCAGAAGAAGAGCTCAGGCATCACTTTAGAGCCAGCGGCCGCTTCTGTCATCCTTACCAATCAGAGAGAAGCTAACCGCTATTTTGTGGTTACCTAAGGAAAGCAAACACACACCTCCAGACGCTAAAATGCTGTCCTGGATGATCAAACACACACCCCCACTCACACAGCAGGTTGCTGACAAGACCCACGGGCTAGTTCCCAGAGGGGCTGAATTGCAGGTGCTGGGAGGAACCCCAGCCTGGGGACAAGGACTGGAGGACACTGGAGAGTCGGCCATACTCCTTCCACAAATGTCCTGCCACTCTGCCACTCCCGCTCACCACGCATCCTTCCTGGCTGGGACGACACATGTGGTTTTGCTGGTGTCTGAGCAGGCAGTTATCAGGACCGAAACAGCAGAAGGGGCTAGTCCTTCCTGCTGTGAAAAGGAAAGACACGATCTCCAGCCCCACAACACTGAGAGGGCCATCTCTTTCTCAGATGGTGTGCATACTTCTTCAAAACAGGTTACCATGGCCCTTTTGCCCTCGGCGAGGCCAAGTTCATCACATGTTACTATAGTACGTTTACAGTCTTTTGAGAAGCTCTCAGGAGACATGTTTGGGGACAATGGTGCTGGAAGAATGGAAGGATTATGTGGAATATTCATGGGAATTTTACCAGTGGGGAAAAGCAGTGTGAGAGAAGTTCAACTGCTGTGAGTCACAGCGTTGAGACTGATTCCCACCAACTGACATCCGGCCTGGAAAGGATGGTTTGTGGATAGCTTTATGTTTCCACCAAAATCAATGTCGTTAAGGGTTTTTCACTGGGCAGATTTGTCTGCTCAATGACCTGGTCACACTGTAAAATAAAGAACCAATTTGGCCATTCTAATAACACAATGACCACAGAATATATTGTCAACAGCAAAGAGAAACACTATAATTAACTCCACAATGATTAACTCTAATTGACTTAGGCCAAGGACACTGACATGTTGAGATGACTGGAAACTGGGTCTTCACTTGTTGGTTCAATTCATTCACCTGCCCTCAGAATCTGAATTTGTCTGATGAGTGTTTAACCTCCTCTCTCACCTAAACAGTTGGAGATCTCACCTCACAATGTCTTAAGTCAACTTTTCTCTTCCTGAGCAACAAAGTCTGCTATTATTCCCCCCACCACCTTTTTTTTTTTAATCTATACAGGAAAAACAGTGGGAAAATATGAATGAAACATTATTATTTTTATAATACTGGGGCTCTGGGAGTTGATCTCTAATTTGCTAAATAAGATTATCCAATTCAGTTAAAAATAACTGTCAGAGTGTCTAACAGCAAATGCAATGTGTTACTCATGATGGTGTATAGGCCCTGAGATTTATTAGTTTTGTTACCTGCTTCCTGTTTGTTTGTTTTTTTTGGTATCAATTAATCGTAAGCATCTTAAAAAGGGCAGTAAAAATGGGGGTGCCAGTGGGAGCAGGGTAGGGGAGTCAGGACTGCCCCATTTCACACGCCATTATGGTTTAGGGTAGAAGGGATAGAGCAAGATGAGGTTGCAGAGGAAAGGAAATTTCAGCACGGTGCCAGGAATATACACAAAGTATAGCCATGTGGAAGCTACAGTAGCTCAAAGAAGATGTTACACTTAATTCGTAATGCATCCAGCTCAGCTGCAGTGAAAGATCACAGTGATCGATGCACGATCCATTTATCCATTCATTCATTCACCAGTCTTACTGTGTGACAGCCATATGCCAAAGCTCTGAAGCAGGCATGGATAAGCCATGATGTGTTATTATGGCCTCTTCCAAGGGCTCCTATTCTAATGAGAGGGATCGCACAGCTCTGAAAACTTCAGCAGCAGTACATGGGGCCATATGAGTAGTGGACATCTAGTCATATGTCCTACATATGACTACATACATAAAGTCAGTGTCCTGGGTCCTTAAGGCAAGAGGAATGCAAGTGCTCTGAGTTGGCTCCTGACTGTATCACAGAGAAAGCAGCATGGCATTGGGCATCCTGCAATGGGATTCTTTAGAGTTCCCTTGGGTAGAATTTGGGTTGATGGGGGGGAAATAGAGGACACTCTGGAAGGGCAGAATGCTTCCTATGAGCCAAAGTCAAAGACTGGACTGAAGCCTGGGCAAGATACTCACCTGGGAAATTCAGAAACACTCAACTCACTTTTATGATAACTGGAGTGAGGGCAGGGAATCAGAAATCCCCAGGTCATATAAAGTTTAGTTATAGTGACTATTAGGTTGGTGCAAAAGTAATTGCCATGAAAAGTAATGACAAAAACTGCAATTACATAGCTTTTCTTCTCATGGTAAAAAGCACATAACGTGAAGTCACGATCTTAATCCTTTTCAATGTGTAGTTCAGCAGTGTTCTGTATATTCACACCATCGGGTACTCATCTCCAGAACTTCTGCATCTTGCAAGTCTGAAATTCTGCACCCATTAAGCAATGACTCCCCGTTCTCCCTTTCCGTAACCCCTGCAATCGCCATTCTACTTCCTGTTTCTATGAATTTGACTACCTGAGATACTTCACATGAGGATATATATTTTTAATATCTGGCTTATTTCACCTAATTTCCTGAGAGTTCATCCACATAACAGCATGTGAAGGAATTTCTTTCCTTTTTAAGGCATATATTCTAATATCCCATTGCACTTTTTTTTTTGAGATGAAGTCTCGCTCTGTCACCCAGCCTGGAGTGTGACTCACTGCAGTCTCCACCTCCTGGGTTCAAACTATTCTCATGCCTCAGCCACCTGAGTAACTGGGATTACAGGCATGTGCCACCATGTCTGGCTAATTTTTATATTTTTAGTAGAAATGGGGTTTTGCCATATTGGTCAGTCTGGTCTCCAGCTCCTGGCCTCCAGCCTGGGCAACAAAGCAAGACCCTGTCTTAGGAAAAAAAAAGGCAACACATAATATGAGCTACCTGGAAGAGGGAAATTCATAGAGACAAAGAGTCGAAGGATGTGGCCTGGGACTGAAAGGAGAGGGAAATGGAGAGTTATTGCTTACTGGGTACAGAGCTTCTGCTCGGGTGATGAAACAATTCTAGAAACAGTGCTGATGACTTCATGGCATGAACCTAATCAGTGCCACTGCACTGTACACTTGAAGTAGTTAAAATAAATTTTGTTATGTTTATTTTTACCACAATAAAAAAAATGAACTATGTAAGCATTTGATTTATTGCTGAATTTGCCAACAATCTTGGCTTTATTTCCTACCTTATTCCTGGACTGTTTCTTTTCCCACTTCCTAAATGGGCTGTCCCACACTTGTTCCCCTTATGTTTCCAAAACTGTGACTCTATCTTCCCTACCTCAGCAGATCAGCTTGTTAATGTTGAGGAAAAAGTGGAAGCCACAAGATATAAGTGGCTTAACTTCCTTCCCTCTGGTTCAACTCACCTCAGTCTCCCTCTGTTCTTCCCTGAATGCCCCATGCATATATGAACCTAACCCTGCACACACCCTGGAACGGTACTTTTCTTTAACCCCAGGTCATTTTTGTGATTTCTGCCTCTCTCCCACTCCGGCTCACAAACACCCTTCCTGTTTTCCATCATCTAACAACTTCCGCTGTGGCTTCTCCTGCAGCTGTGGCCTTACCTCCCTTCCTTTACCAACAGGCTTCTGGAATCACCTTTGCTTCCTCCCCTTCCATTCCCTCCTCTGCCCTCTGCCATATGGCTTCCTCCAGCCAGCGCTCTGAGGATCTATCTTGCTCCCCACAAGAGCACTGATGGTTTGGTCATTTTCAGATCCTGCAGCTGGAAACGGTCTTCTTCCTCACCCAGAGACTGTTCTCCATACCAAATATAATTCTGTATTATCAATTGTATTTTAGTTCAATTTCTTGGTCTTGTTCCTCGACATTGCACAGAACACTGTCAACTCCTTCCTTTATGTGTCAGCTTATTCTATTGGTTTCACTTTACCTAAATATTTTGGAATACATTTTGACTTTCCTGTCTTTTTTTTTTTTTAATCAACCTTTCTGGGCAATCTCATCCATTTTGACAGCTCCTATGATCCACTACATAGTGGTAACCTCAAAAAGAATATTTTTCTTGAACTATACATCCACTTCCTTTATTTAACTCCATATTGGACCTTTGCAGGTGATGTTCCACCAGCCCCTCAAACACAACTGAAACAAACATGAATTCTACCTTTTCCAGTGTCTGTGCTTCTCCTCTCTCTCCTGTTTTAATCAATGGAATTACCACCTGTTTAATCTTCCAAGCTAGAAATACTGGGCTCAACTGTGAGTTCTCGTTCATCCTCATCTCCTCCACCCATCTAGGCAACAAGTCCCATGGCATTTTCTGGTTACTTTTGTTGCATTTGATCACCTCTCTAGTCTTTTAGCTCGAGAACTTCAGACATTTCTCTTAATAATTGCACAATTGCAATAAATGTTTAATTACTCATCCTCTTTGTCTTTCATGCTGCCCTTTCCTCTCCCACGTGGGCCACGTGAGCTGTCTTTTAAACAATCTCCTCCTTGCTTGGAAACATGAAGCAGATTCTCTTCGCCTGGACTACAAAGTCCTGACTCATGACCCTCACAGCCTCTTTATTACAGACAAACTTCAACATTTTAAGAGGATCCGATTGTGGCTAAAGATATATATTAAGCAAGGCATTTTAAAATGATGTTTTGGTTTCTTAAAATGTATTCTTCTGAATAGCCTTGAAATTATTTAAAAGAACCCTAAGAAAAACAATCTTCCCTTATACACTAGTAAAGATGTAGACAGACACACAGTACTGTTTTTTTTAAAGGCCTTGTAAACACAAAGGGGAGTTATACAGAGAAACCCACAGCTGACTTAATCTGCAAAACCACGGCGTCAGCTCAACTGAAGTAAAGATGACACAGATAAACGCAACCAGAAAACTGAGGTAAAATATACAACAAATAACTGAAGCTGTTGGTTTAGCAAACATCACGGGTATAACACGGAGATCTGAGAAGTCACTTTGGTCCCGGAAACTCGCTCCACAGGGTCCCTAGGAGCATCAGGTTTTTAGGAGAATCACAGCACGCTGGAATACTGTCATCTATTCTCGCACGTGTGAGGACCTGGTCACTGATGCAGGAGGAGAAAGAAGATTTTAAAGCTGAAGTTGAGGGGTCTAATTCCTTATTTTACTATTTTTATCTCTATGTTAGGAAGATTTCGGGGAAATTCTCAGTCAGTTTTTATCCTTAGGGTATAAGAGAAGGGGGCGATGAGACACTTCTTTGGAACTTAACTAGGGCTATTGATTCTCTGGTGAGACATTTACAGAGTCCCAAGTGCATCGTCACACGCAGCAAGGCACATCCCTTCAGCGGTGACGTGCACAGCAGTTAAAAGCAGGGCGGGAGGTGAGAGCTTTGCCCTGGGCTGGCTGCATAAGTGGGAATTAATTAGGCAGTTCTTGAGGTTCTCTCTACTCATTGGCCTATCTACTAACATTTCAGCAATAGGCAATAAAAATTTAGGGCTTAAAAAGAAAAGTTACATATCCTCATTATGAATATAAATTATCACAGCCAGATTCCTTATACTGCGTTCACTAGGAACAAATATTCATTAGTCACCCATTAAGTGCTGGGAAAAGGACTAGCAAAGGACCCTCTGGGTAATAAAAGAACCCTGGCTGAGGCAGACAAGAGCTATGCATTGTTTGGGTCAGGGAAGGAAGGACATGCCTTTTTCTAGATCATCTAATGGCTCCTTTTTTTTTGAGGCAAAGTCTCACTCTGCCACCCAGTCTGGAATGCAGTGGCACAATTTCGGCTCACTGTTACCTCCACCTCCTGGGTTCAAGCGATGCTCCTGTCTCAGCCTCCTGAGCAGCTGGGATTACAGGCACCAGTGACCACACCTGGCTAATTTTTGTATTTTTAGTAGAGATGGGATTTCACCAAACTGGTCAGGCTGGTATCGAACTCCTGGCCTCAGGTGATTTGCCTGTCTCGGCCTCCCAAAGTGCTGGGATTACAGATGTGAGCCACGGCGTCCAGCCTTTATCTTTTTTAGTTAACCACGATTTTGTGGCAGCAACTACAATAGCAGATATTTTTCTTCACTCTCCATAAAAAAGGAAACATTTAGTAATCTAAATACAGGCCAGGTTCTAGAAATTCTCTTTACTTCTTCGCCCTCTTTATTTTATGGTTTAGCTTGGTGTGTGTGCTTGCTTTTACTGATACATCATATTTTGCATATTTATGGGGCACATGTATTTTGCTACATGCACAGAATACGTAGTGATCAAGTCACGGCTTCTGCGGTGCCTGACTACCTTGTCTATGTATCATTCACTTCGTTACTGTCTTTCTACTCCAAAAGAAAGTAGGTGCAGGCTTGACAAGGGGCAGTACCATCTCTCTCTTCTCCCCTGTATTTTAAACACCCAAAACAAGGCCTGACATGTTCGGTGCTTGGTCCATCAACATTTAGTGACCAAATAAAACCCAGCTTTTCACTCCTCTATGAAAATACCCGTTTTCTCTTCGTTACTGCCTAAGCCGCTCTAATGGGTGAAGGGAATCTCGGTGGTGTTCGCATTTTTAAGAGGATCTGTGTTCCTTCAGATTCTAGCTGGCAGCATTTCAGGTGCTGAGTAGAATAAGGTGGAGGGAGCACTTTCTGGAGTGTTTTGAGATTAGGTGGGGAGCGGCATGCTCAAGGCAGTCATCTTGACTTGTTGGGAAGACTACACCAAGGAAAAATGAATCCCTCTGCGCTGATTTTGGTTTCCACAGCTGCTTCTTCCACTCCATGACTGAATCTAAAATCCTTCTGCAAACACTGGCTGAGAGGCGGCACATCATGGAATGATTAGGACAAAATGAAGCTGTAGAAAGTGAGGGTCTGTCTCCGCCCCGAGATGTTGTATCATGGACATGCCGCACATTGGTGCCACTGTGATTTTTCTCCTTATTCGTTTCAGGGTGAATGCTTACATACTCAGCGAATTGTTCAACCTCTGAAGATGTGTCTGTTTTATCAACTGTAAGGAATCCATTTATTTTTTATTTTAGAAATCAAGTCAAAACAATAAAGTATAGGTTTCTTGAAATTTTAAAGATTATTCTCTTGAAATTGTTGACAAAAAAAATGCTTCCTGGTGGCTGAGCATGGTGGCTCATGCCTGTAATCCTAGCACCATGGGAAGCCAAGATGGGAGGACTGCTTGAGTCCAAGGGTTTGAGACTAACCTGGGCAACATAGCAAAACCGTGTGTCTACTAAAAATACAAAAAGTTAGCCGGGTGTGGTGGTGTGCACCTGTAACCCTAACTACTTGGGAGGTGAGGTGGGAGGATCACCTGAGCCTAGGAGGTGGAGCCTGCAGTGAGCCGAGATTGTGCTGCACCCCAGCCTGGACATCCAGAGTGAGATCAGTCTCAGAAAGAAAAAGAAAAAGAAAAAATGTTTCCTTGAATAAGGGTACTTTTTTTTTTTTTTTTTTTGAGACAGTTTCGCTCGTTACCCAGGCTAGAGTGCAATGGCGCTATCTCTGCTCACCGCAACCTCCGCCTCCTGGGTTCAGGCAATTCTCCTGCCTCAGCCTCCTGAGTAGCTGGGATTACAGGCACGCGCCACGGTGCCCAACTAATTTTTTGTATTTTTAGTAGAGACAGGGTTTCACCGTGTTGACCAGGATGGTCTCGATCTCTCGACCTCATGATCCACCTGTCTCAGCCTCCCAAAGTGCTGGGATTACAGGCTTGAACCACCACGCCTGGCCCAAATATTACTAAACAAGAGACCTTGAGAGAATGAGAAACTTGATGTGAACCTATAATTGATTCACATGCACAAAAACACACCAACTCAAAAGCCAATTAAAAAGTTACAAAGGCCTATGCCAAAAAATAATTTATGTAGATCTCACAGTATGGCAGAATGTATTACTCTTTAAAATTCTCAGAACAGCTCTATAAAGTTGAAAGTTGAAGTTCAAACCTCTGAGTTATGACTCAAGAATGTTAATCTGGCCACCATTCTGGCTGGTTTTTAATTAAACAAACTCCCTTCTTAACAGCTCTTTGCAAGTGATGGTCATCAGTACATATGTGGGTGGGTGTGTGCATGTATGCTGATATGATGAACTTGCCACTTTTAATCTGCTTAGTATGTCAGTAAAGACAGCATGAAAGGCATGGAAGTGTTGAGGAAAGCATGAAGGAGGGAGGAAAGTTCAAGGAAAAGGAATGGGAGTTGGAGAACTAAGGTGAATAAAAGTCTGAAAAAGAAGATTAGGGTTCTTGGCCAGGCACGGTGGCTCACACCTGTAATCCCGGCACTTTGGGAGGTCAAGGTGGGTGGATCAAGAGGTCAGGAGTTCAAGACCAGCCTGGCCAACATAATGAAACCCCGTCTCTACTAAAAACACAAAAATTAGCCGTGCAGTTATGGGTGCCTATAGTCCCAGCTACTCAGGAGGCTGAGGTAGGAGAATCGCTTGAACCTGGGAGGCGGAGGTTACAGTGAGCTGAGATGGCGCCACTGCACTCCAGCCTGCGTGGCAGAGCCAGACTCCATCTCACACAAAAAAAGAAGGTCTGAAAAAGCAGATTAGGATTCTAAAAGGTGCCTTTAAGGTTTACTTAAAATACAGTTTTAAATTTACCACATTTTAGGTTTGAAATAACGCTGGTAAAAAGGAAATACATTGAGCACCTGGAGATGCTGGGAAGGAAAGAGGGAGGGATTGCGGTGGACGCTCGTGAGGGAGAGGAACAAAGGAGAAGTCCACTCAGCCTTGCCTGTGAGCTCACCTCTGTGGTTCTCCTGCAGGGGAACCTCATAAATGCCCTGGTCAGCGCTGGACCCCAATGAAAACCAGTGCCGCCATCTCCCGTCTCCCTCGCAAATTTTCCCTGAAAAGACAACGACTTCCAGAATTCCATGTGGTTTTTCAGCCTTTTCCAAATCTCTCTAAACACCAGAGGAAGGTTCAGAAGCTTGAGCAGAAGAGAGACCTACACTCCAGCAACCAGCAGAGAACGCGGGGAGGAAGGACCCAGCAAAGCCACCTGGGTCTAAGCAGAGCTCCCGGCTTGATGCTGCTGGTCATCCAGAGCGAGTGCTCTCTCTCTGTCACTAAAATGAGTAATATACTGGACAGCAAAACAAGGAAGTAGCCCCAAACAGTAACTGAGATATAAAGAGAGAAGGAAGTCTCAAAACTCGCTTCTCAGAATTAGCTCCAGTGTCAGGTAGCATTTTTAAGCATAAGCCAGCAGATAAGGTATATTGCCAAACAGACCCTGGTCTGTGTTCTTAACACTCCATGTAGGTAAGCCTGCATTCGAATTCCAGCTCTGCTGTGTGGTAGCTCTGTGGCTTTAAATGAGCTATTTAACCTCAGTTTCCTTGTCTGAAAAATGAGAATCATAATAGGATTAAATGGGTTCATGGATGCAGAGTGATCAAAACAGTTACTATAGGAAAGAAAAAGCTCAATCTATGATAGTTACGATGATTACATACTCAGAGTCAAAGAACACTCACGGTGTTTTCTTCCAAGATTTAGCACTGAAGTATTTTCTCACAGTGATTACTTTTAAGTTATTTTGTTGAAAGAAGGCTATGGGTTCTTTCAAGGCTATGGCTTCTTCCTTGGTTGGCTCTCAGCTGCCACCGCCCCTCCTTCAACAAAACAACATCTCCTGTCCCTTGTCAGCTAGAGCCCAGCGCACACATAGTTTCACTTTAGAGGCATGACATCACTTCGGCTCGAGAGTGAAGATATTTGGTCAAAAGTGAAGTAACCGGCCGGGCGCGGTGGCTCATGCCTGTAATCCCAGCACTTTGGGAGGCCGAGGCGGGTGGATCATGAGGTCAAGAGATCGAGACCATCCTGGTCAACATGGTGAAACCCCATCTCTATTAAAAATACAAAAATTAGCTGGGCATGGTGGCGCATGCCTGTAACCCCAGCTACTCGGGAGGCTGAGGCAGGAGAATTGCCTGAACCCTGGAGGTGGAGGTTGCGGTGAGCCAAGATCGCGCCATTGCACTCCAGCCTGGGTAACAAGAGCGAAACTCCGTCTCAAAAAAAAAAAAAAAAAAATATGAAGTAAGCAACAGCTGGGATTTCAGAGCGAGTGTCCCACAGCTGCCAGAGTCCTGGGAGCATCTACTTCACTTTGCCCAGTGTCTCTCCTTCTCTTCTTGGTGACAGGGAGGTTACTGGCTGAGCCCAGGGCATGTCTGGAGGTACATATTCTGCATATTTGGAGTCTGGGTGTCCTGCCATCTGAGTCCAGGTCAGGGACATCCCCGCGGGGACACGTCTCCATGACCTGTCATCTCTCTACCTTGTTGCTGCCTCTTCCCTATAAGCCTCTCCCGGTGGCACATGCCTTGGTTTCTCTTACCTCTAATCAGATTTTCTTTACTTTCTATGCTTGGTTTGTGTCTCTTCTACCTAGTGCTCTCAGCCTCCACCTGGCAGTCTCAAGCCCACCACTTTGTTCCTCCTGCTGCTGCTTCCCGAGGCTCTGACTCTTCATGCATCACACCTGCCTTCTTCCTGTATGGGGTTTTCTGGTCTTTCCCTGCCCGGACCCTCTTCCACTCTGGCATTTGCCTATACTGAGCTGACATTCCATCAAAATTTACTGAGTACTTGCTATGTGTGGGACTCTCTGCTAAAGTCAAGGGCTAGACAAAGAGATGCCAAGCCTGCCCTTGGGAGCTCACGGTGCAACTGGGGAGGGAGGAAGGGTGTGTTACTGCTGCCAACTACCCATGTACACAGGATGCCATAGCACACAGAGGAGAGATGCCTGACAGCCTGGAAGCCTTCACAGAGGAGGTGACACTCCAGAGGTTAGCAAAGTAACGATTCGGGTGTGAGGAAGTGCATCACAGGCCTGTGATGGGGTGCAGAGCTGTAAAATGCAAGGGGATTCTGGGAAGATATACAATGCTCAAGGACCCAAGGGAGATCTGAGTCTGGCAGGGAGGGACAGCCCGGGAAGAACCTGCGAGCCCCACGAAGATTCGGGATTCTATTTTGCAGGTGACGTGGAGTAACCAAGGAGCTTTACAGTGGAGTGCAGCAGTCGCTCTCAGCAAGACCCTCTGTCAGCTGTGTGAAGAGCGAGACTAGAGGCTCAATCGCAGAAAATACAGGAGTTCCTCTGTAGGAAATATGATGGTATAAATGGCTGAAATACTATTGCTTGATGGTGCTTTTAATGATGCCTGCTACGGCCTGTCCCCTCCCACCTGTCCTTCTGCAGTGCCACCATGCTGCTCGCTCAGGAGTGCTCTCTGCCGCCCCTCCTTGTTCTTGCTTGCCCTGTGACCTGTTTTTGACCGAAAGACCAAGGCAAAAGGAACTTCCTAGCTTGGGGCCCCCTATGGAGAAAAACAGAGGGTGGGGGTTTTTCAACCTCCTAGCTGCATCCACCCAGGGACCATATATGGGAGGAACCCCATCTCAGATCTAACTGCAACCTTATGAGAGGACCCTAGGGATGCTGTGAGGAGCAGAACGGCCAAGCCAGAGCCGGCCCAAATCCCCAACCCACAGAATCAAGAGCAAATACAATGGTGCTGTTTTTTAAACCACTAAGTTTGGAAGCAGTTGGTTCCACAGCAATTGATATCTCCAAAGCAATGCTCTGGGTCAAATAAACACATGTCAAATAAAGAATAAACTCCCCGCTGACGATCTCAGGACAATAGCCTGCGTCCACTGTCAATATATACCAACTTGTACTTCATCCTTAATTACTTGCTACCAAATCCCATTTCAAGCCTCTGTCACACTTAACTGATTAGGGCTTAAGCTTTTTAAAAAGGAGTTTTCAGAAAATGTAATCCTCTGATTCTGTCTTGCAAAAGACTAAAAAAAATGTGGCTTGTGGATTAAAATTCCCTGGAATTTCGTTTGAATTTTCCTATGGGTAGTGTTTAGATGAACACTGAAGCAAAAGTACGTTTGACTTTTTGAACCTAAGGAATGTTTGATGCTTCTTTATAATGCGCCTTCTCAGCGGCATGGCTGGGTGTCTTGAGGTAGCTCATTACTTGAAGAAATATTGTGATCTTTCTCTATGCTCACATATTTAGACCCAGAGGTCTAGTCTAATTTTTCCATGATAAAATATCTGTCATATTTTCCTGGAGAAAATTTATTTTATTTTATTTTGGTAGACACATATGCTCTCTGTTCTGAACACTTCAAGGCTGTTCTCTCAAGAGGAGGGGTTTGCTTGCTGGTTTGCTTCTCCATGAAAATAGTAGAATTCCAACATGATATTATGTGTTATCATTTCCCTCTGCCAGCTCCAGCTATGGGAAGTTGCTAATGGTTGAGTTTTACTTTATTAGTTTCTAAAAGGAGGTGCTACTTTATGCTTAGCAACGTTCGCCTTTTTTTTTTTTTTTGGCCAAAGAAATTGCATTTATCTTAAAAAGAAACAGGATGCCCTTCCCTCTTGTTGCAATGCTCTGCTCGCCTAAAGCACCTTTGGTCACAGACCTCAAGTGTACTGTAAATATTAACAAATCTCATCATCCAGGAACTAGGAAAGAATCCCGGAAGGAAAGTCCTTCTTTCCACTGCAATGGCAAATACTTCAGCTGTCTCTGCTTCAGAACTCCAATCGTGCAAGTTACTTCTCACTGAATTACGTTCATCAAAAGTAATTGCAAAAACACAATTACTTTTGCACCAAACTAATACTTACAAAGTAGAGTAATTCACGTTCTTCTTATGCAAGAGTTATTTATGTCTACTGTGCATATTACCCCCTCTAAATATGTCCCTAGTAAAATATATCTAATTTATTTTTATTGAATGACTAATGTAGATGAACTAAAGAGTTCCCATTCTTGGAGGAGAGATTTCCTCTATTGTCCACCATTACCTTATACTCCAGAAACATAGCCCACTGAGGAACTCTACTTGACCTTTTTAGAGAAACTTGGTTATCATAACCTTCCTTGTGTTACCATCCCCACTAACTTAGTAGAATGAATCATGTTTTGCTGTTGCTGTGGTATTACGTGCTAATTCCTCCTGTCCTTACAAAGCTAATTATAGCTGAATGACTTCCATGTTTGTGTGGCTGCGCTTCGGTTTACTGGTGAAGGGTTATCTGTTCTCTGACCCACACTGGCTGTTCTGCAGTGGTTAAGAGAGGACACATCAACTGCAGCCCTAGGCGCTTGATTACGTGTCACTTCTTCCCACCCCAGCTATCCAGGTGACATCCTTGTCTGGCTGGAGCAGGTGGCAAAACAGCTACAAAGTATTCCAGTCAGGAGGAATCCTAGACATCTCCCGAATCCACTCAACCTTGTCTCCCAGTTCCCACTTCTGGGGCTTTTCAGTCCCCCTTTACTGTTGGATGGGTCTGGAAGATGAGCGTGACCCTGGCAGAGCAGGACTAGGTAGGGTGAACCACGCGGTGAGATTCAGTGGCCTCTCTCCAGTCTTTTCTCCTATAAGGGACAACCTAATGGGTTCATAATATCCTTGTGTGCCAGCGACCACCTGTCCCCAATTACTGCAAGGAAACTGAAGAGCAGAGACATGGAGAGAACTTGGGAGAGGAGGAACACAGCTGATGACCAGGCCGGGAAGACGTCAGTGTGCTCAAGGCTCTCTATGGATCTGGCCAAGATCAATTCTCAGTCAGATCCCCTAAAACTTACCTTCAGATATGAACCCAAATCAGAGTGCTTAGGGCTCTTAGTATTAAGATTAGAGCCTAAAATATGACATTAATGCTTGGAAACCTTCATACTGGTGACTGGAGGGAAATAAAATATGTTCCCTAGCTACAGAGGCTTTGCAAACTTCCTCAATTCAAGGTACCATCTGAGCTCTGTGCTGAGAGTTAGAGAGAAAAAGAGAAGACTCAGTACATGCTCTCAGGCAAGCTTCCTCAGGAGACAGTAATTAAATTAAAATGTCTTTAGGGAGCTCTAGTAATGAGAAGGATACAAGCCTCAAGTCCCCAGAGACACAGGAAGCAGAGAGAAAGTCCACACATCACAGGGGACTCAGAAAAGGACTAATACGACATGACACTTAAAAACATTGCCAATTATTCAGTAGGGGCAAATAGTGCTTTATAAACAGGGCATAGGGATTTGGTTTGGGAAGAGGCCTCCATGAACAAAGACAGGGGTACACTTGGCACTAAAGAGCCCGCCATATCTTCCCATTTCTGAAAGGATAGCAGAACACATGGGTAGAGATGCAGTTTGGGGCTGGAATACACAAGGTGCCAAGTCCTGCGCAGTAAGATGCGTTGGTGGCTCACACCTGTAATCCCAGCACTTTGGGAGGCCAAAGGTGGATGGATCATGAGGTCAGGAGTTTGAGACCAGCCTAACTAACATGGTGAAACCCCATCTCTACTAAAAATACAAAAATTAGCTGGGCGTGGTAGCAGGCACCTGTAATTCTAGCTACTCAGGAGGCTGAGGCAGGAGAATCACTTGAATCGGGAGGCAGAGGTTGCAGTGAGCCGAGATTGCACCACTGTACTCCAGACTGGATGACAGGGGGAGACTCCATCTCAAAAAAAAAAAAAAAAGACACATCACCCAAATTCTGAAGACAAAGATGAGCATAACTCTCTTCTCTGCCCTCACATGACGCTGGGCTTACCTTCCCCCGGAGGGAAATGTCTCAGGAAGCCCCATTTTCCCTCTATGATATCCCTGAGGTCACCAAGGCCTTGTTGGTACAAGCCAGAAACCTCAGCACCGGCTTTAACTTTGTTTTAGCTGCCGTTAGAAACCCAGACATGTGAGTGCCCATTTTATTTTATTGTTGCTGGGATTTATTTCTAATCTTCTTTAAAAGATTATGTTTTTCTTTGGTTTCATAATGTTGGCTTATTCTACTTTTAAGTGAGTTCCCTGAATAGTTTATACTCTTTCCTTTTATGATAAACATTCTTTTTTTGGTTCACGCTTTATTTTGTTTTGGGCATCCCTTTATAGTCCTAATTCTTGACAGGCTTTTACCCGTCATACTCATAACTATTTTAGTACATTTAAAAATGATTATAGGCTGGGCATGGTGGCTAATGCCCTCAATCCCAGCACTCTGGGGGGCCAAGGCGGACGGATCATCTGAGGTCAGGACAAGCCTGGCCAACATGGTGAAACCTTGTCTCTACTAAAAATACGAAAATTAGCCAGGCATGGTGGTGTGTGCTACTCAGGTGAGACAAGAGAATCGCCTGAACCCAGGAGGTGGAGGTTGCAGTGAGCTGTGATCACACCACTGCATTCCAGCCTGAGTGACAGAGCAAGACTATCTCAAAAAAAAAAAAAAAGTCCCACAAAAAACAACGACAAAAATTATCATTATGCTCTGAAGAATCCTTAAAATCTTTTGTCATTTAATTTAAACAAAATGTTATCTCTTTTATCCTTTACCATTCTCTCTTTATTAAAATCACGTATCAGTTCTTGGCATGGCTACATTTTGTTTACCTGTTGCCTCATTCTTTTGCTTACAGAATATGTTTGAATATTTTATTATCTTTTATTTTCTGATCACTCTTCATCTTTTATTGACATCAGAATGGCCCACAAAGCAGGATGCCAAGGGGATGATAAAGAAAAAAAATCACACCGCAGACAAAGGGAGATGGAATCTTTCTCACAGCAAGTCGCCTCCCAGAATTTCCCACCGCCTTCAGCTGCGATTTTGGGTACAATTTATCTAGACAACTCCAGAGGCCCACAGCAAACCTTCCAGGACAATGGTAATTCTGTTGTGCAGACACTGAAGTCACTAGATTGGGATTCTTTGCCTCTAGCACTTAGCACACAGTCCTTTGGGCATTACCGATTCTGAAATGTAGGACTCATTTATTTATTCCACTAATATTTACTGAGCACCTACTGTGTGTCAGATATAATGCTGAATGCTAGGAATGCAGCAAAGAGCAAGAGAGAATACGAGGGAACCTGTCCTTGGGGCTGTACGATGCGGAAGGAAGCCAAGTCCTGACATGGAGGATCAAGAAGAGCTTTCCAGAGGATGAGCTGTCTTGGGAGGCAGGGGGAGCTGACAACGTATAGGAAGTAGCACTGAGATCGGGCAGATGCCCATGAGATGAAGGATGCAGGGACCTCTGAGAGCTTAAAGAAGCTCAGACTTGGAGGAACCGGATGTGAGGACTGGAGAGGAAAGGATGAGAATCTTCGAATCCACATCAGGGAGCCTGGGCTTTATCCCGGGAGCACGGGGTAGCCACTGGAGAACTCAGAGCAGGGAGTGGCACACTGGGTTCTGGAAGGCAGCCATGGTCACCATGGCTAGGGAGGAGGCTCCATATTAACCCAGAAGAAAAACAGTAATGGCTATAACTAGACAAAAGTGGTGGGAGTGTGACAGGATGGAGGGAACACAGGAATCGGGGTGAGCGAATAGAATTGGTTTGGGGCAAGCTATGGAGATGGGGAGACAGAGTCAAGGAAAGATGCAGAGATTTCAGGTCATGCAGCAGGTGACGTTTATGGCAGCTGCAGAAAAGAGTAGGAGGGGAAAACACGAAAAGAGGAAGGGGAAGGTGGTGCACTCAGTCTGGGGTATGCCGCACCCCATGTGCCCAAGGAACTACCTGGGGAAGAACAGCAAGACTCTGGGGCAGTCATGGCTGGGTCACAGCAAGCAAGGAGATAGGCAAGGAGTGCGATGAGGGATGAGGATGCTCACAGGGAGAGAAAACTGAGCAACATCAGTCACCAGCTTGATAAAAGAAGAGGAGCTTGCAAAGGAGATGAGAGGAAGGAAGGAAACATGAGCGGGAGGTCGTGGGACATGCAGAGGGACAATGTCCCAGGATGCATGTGTGCTCACAGCACAGCTGGCTGCAGGAAGTCAGGTAAGAGTGGGGTAGAACTCCTCGGAATCGGCCATGAGGGGAATGCGGGCGATCGTTTCCCAGGGGTGCAAGAGGCAAGGCCAGGCATCTGTAGCTCAAGATGTAGGGTGAGGACGCAGAGGCAGCAAGTGTAGACAATTAAGGAGTGTGACTGTGAAGAGGAGAGAGACAAGGAAGTAGCTGGAGGAAGGTATAAAAGGATAAGTGTATTTTTTTTCCACAGAGGGAGGGATTTAAGCTCCCTTAATACAAGGAGAATGGGGCCAGAAATGAGGGACAGAAAGAAAATGCAGGTGACAGGGAAGGTAAGGGATTGAGATTCCCAAGAACAAGGAAGAAATGGATTCCGGGGCCCCAGGGGAGGTGAGCCTCTGACAGGAACTGAGGGGCTTCTTTTTTTTTTTGTCTGATATGAAGTTTTGCTCTGTCCCCAAGGCTGGAGTGCAATGGTGCAATCTTGGCTCACTGCAACCTCTGCCTCTCAGGTTCAAGCGATTCTCCTGCCTCAACCTCCTGAGTAGCTGGGATTACACATATGAACCACCATACCTGGCTGATTTTTGTATTTTTAGTAGAGATGGGGCTTCAGTATGTTGGCCAGGCTGGTCTCGAACTCCTGGCATCAAGTGATCCACCCACCTAAGCCTTCCAAAGTGCTGGGATTACAGATGTGAACCACCGTGCCTGACCAGAACTGAAGGGTTTCTTTTGTTGTGAAAGAAAAGAAGGATGAGAGGGTGGATCCAGATAAAGTGAGGCATGCAGCCCTACAATCCCAGGGTGGGGGCAGCTCCAATTTAGGAAACTTCCACCTCCTCCAGGAAGCAAGAGGCAAGGCGGCTGCTGAATGAGGGGATGGCAGGGGCAGGAACAGCTGTGGAATCTGCTGTGGAAAGCAAGATCGCCGGCCAGTGAAATGTCTGGGAGTTGTGGAAGTCAGAGATCCCAGTGGAAGTGGGAAGTCAAGGAGCTATGGCATCCTGAATTTGCAGATGGCATGTTTTCCAGGAGATTTCCATGTGTAAGTGTTTCAGTGGGGACACACATGGTGTTATGTGTGCAGCTAGATTTGCATGTTTTCCAGGAGATTTCCATGCAGATTTGGCATGCTTTCCAGGAGAATTCATCAGCCTACGTGTAGATGCTGGAAAGAGCAGACAGTTGGATTCAGCTGTGATGCCAGTCACCACAGACGCAGCAAGGATATTACATCATCTCACACCACATCGCCGTGCAGTCCTTCCCCAGCAGCAAGGGAAACGCTCTGGCGGAGGGACGGTGGCCAAGTTTATCTCTGTCAGTGTCATGCTGAAAGATCTCTGATCTGTATAATAAACACTATTTCTTCCTATCTTGTTCTTTATGAAGCTGATGGATATATTTCAAAGTTTATATCCTTCCTAACAAACCAGGGACATGGTTATTACATACATACTCTCCCTGAGAAAATGTCTTCCCCGATGGGCATGATAGCTCACACCTGTAATCCCAGCACTTTGAGAGGCCAAGCCAGGTGAATCAATTGAGGCCAGGATTTCGAGTCCAGCCTGGCCAGCATGGCCAAACCCTGTCTCTACTAAAAATACAAAAATTAACCAGGTGTGGTGGTGCGTGCCTGTAGTCCCAGCTACTCAAGAGGCTTAGCCACGATAATTGCTTGAGCCTGGGAGGTGGAGGCTGCAGTGAGCCGAGATTGAGCCACAGTACTCCAACCTGGGCAACAGAACAAGACCCTGTCTCAAAAAGAAAAATAAAAAGGAAAATGTCTTCCTTAAACAGCCACTTAACTAGCAAACTTCAGGAGCACAGCCCCAGGAGGCCTGGAGAGAATACCTCATCAGAAGCCAAGAGATCAGGGGTCTGATGTGCGACCCATGATCACATTTCTTAACTTCTGCCCACCTCTGCACATCTCAGCTGGCTTCTCTGCAAGCTATGAGATCCACCCAGCATAAGGGGCTTTCTGAATGACTGATTCCCGGGATCCAGGCTCAGGGCATGACCAGCGACTGCCTTCCCATCGTTCCCTCTTTCTTCCAGACCCTAAGCTCATCTGATTCTATGACTTAAAGGGATGGGATAGAAAACTAAATGCCACAGGTATGTAATTTTCTTTAATTTTTAAGTTCCAGGGTACATGAGCAGGGCATGCGGGTTTGTTCCATAGGTAAACGTGTGCCATGGTGGTTTGCTGTACCTATCAACCCGTCACCTAGGTATTAAGCCCCACATGAATTAGCTATTTTTCCTATTGCTCTCCCTCCCCAACCCCACCTCCTGACAGGCCCCAGCATGTGTTGTTCCCCTCCCTGTGTCCATGTGTTCTCATTGTTCAGGTCTCACTTATAAGTGAGAACATATGGTGTCTGGTTTTCTGTTTCTGTGTTAGTTTGCTGAGGATGACTTCCAGCTCTGTCCATGTCCCTGCAAAGGACATGATCTCACTTCTTTTCATGTCTGCATAGTATTCCATGGTGTATATGTACCTCATCCTGCAAACACTGTTCCTGCCTCCTCTGTCCGGCTTACTGCCATCACTGATGGCTCTGAGACACCCCAAATCTAGCTGTGCACATACACCATGTGTGTCCCCACTGAAACACACAATCATTCTGCACGGATTTGCTCAGAACTTGGTGTGTGCCAGGCCCTTTAGAGCGGCTGGGGACACAGCTAGGGACAAAATGCCAGCCCTCATGGAGTTACATGCTAGAGGAAAAAAGAGGAAGGAAACAAACATATATAATAGAGTTGCATGACATTATCAACTGATAGATAATAGTACAGATATCTCTTGATATTTATCACACTTCATGATAATTTCCTATTTGCCTGACCGTATCTCATGGTTTGTGATCTGAGGCTCGCCACAAAGGCCTGGGGAATTCATCAATAGCAGATTCCTTTTTCATTCTCCCCCTTGTCCTGCTGTGATAACATACAAAAGATAATGTGATCTGTAACTAACCTCCTACAACGCATCTGACTTTATTCTCAACAACCACTCATTTGTGAATCATCAGGTTCCTCATGGAAGTGGAGACAACCCTACCAATAGGGACATTTGCTTGTTTTAGCAACTGTCCTGTCCATGACTTCCCTTGTCCCTCAGGTGCTGCGTGAGTGGTATTTCCTCTATGAATTCTACACTAGAAAAAGTGATATAGGCTTGGGAGGTCGAGGAGGGTGGATCACGAGGTCAAGAGATCAAGACCATCCTGGTCAACATGGTGAAAACCCATCTCTAGTAAAAATACAAAAAATTAGCTGGGCACAGTGGCATGTGCCTGTAATCCCAGCTACTTGGGAGGCTGAGGCAAGAGAATTGCCTGAACTCAGGAGGCGGAGGTTGCGGTGAGCCGAGATCGCACCATTGCACTCCAGCCTGGGTAACAAGAGAAACGCCGTCTCAAAAAAAAAAAAAAAATGATATAGGCTCAAGGTGGGATAGGGAATAATTAACTCAGGAGCAGCGTCAGCCCAGAGATCCCAGTCACTGGGCATCTGGTGACTGGGTAAAAAGTTAATGATCTGCACCTTACACCTATTAGAAAGCTACTATAAAAAAGATTTTTTAAAAAGGCCAGGCATGGTGGTTTATGCCTGCAATCCCATCACTTTTGGAAGCCAAGGAGGGAGGATCAGGAGGTCAAGAGATTGAGACCATCCTGGCCAACATGGTGAAACCCTGTCTCTACTAAAAATACAAAAATTAGCTGGGCGTGGTGGTAGGCACCTGTAGTCCCAGCTACTCAGGAGGCTGAGGCAGGAGAACTGCTTGAACCTGGTAGGTGGAGGTTGCTGTGAGCTGAGATCCCACTATTGCACTCCAGCCTGGGTGACAGAGCAACGCATCATCTCAAAACAAACAAACTACTAGTATTGCTGAGGATGTGGAATAATTGGGACCCTTGTCTACCAGTGGTGGGAATGTAAAATGGTCCAGCCACTGTGGAAAACAGTATAGCAATTCCTCAAAAAATTAAATATAGAATTAAGCTACGAAGCCACAATTCTACTGGTTATGTAACCCAGAGAATTGAAAGCAGATCTCAAACAGATGTTTGCATGTTCTTCTTCATGGCAGCATTATTCACAATAGTCAAAAGATAGAAGCAACCATCAACAGACAGAAGGATAAGCAAAATGTGGTATATCTGTAAGTGGAATATTATTCAGACTTAAAAAGGAAGGATGTCCTGTCCCCTGTTACATAGCTATACCTTGAGGACACTATGCTAAGTGAAACAAGACAGTGACAAAATGATGGATATGATATTATGCTTATGGGAGGTCCCTAGTCAAAATCATAGAGACAGGAAGTAGAAGGGTGGCTGCCAGGGGCTGAGGGGAGAGAGGAATGAGGAGCAAGTGTTTCATGGGGACAGAGTTGCAGTTTTAGAAGATGAAGAGAGTTCTGTGGATGGATGATGGAACGGTCTCACAACAGTGTGAATATGCTTAATGTCACTGAACTGTACACTAAAAACTCAGAAGGTAAATTTTAAGTTATGCGTATTTTACCACAATAAAGTTAATTGGTAGGTCACGTGGGACTGTGGTTTAAAGCAAATGCTTGATGGTTAGACTAATCTGGATGGTCCAGCTAACCTGACCCTACCACTTAACAGTTATAAGACCTGGACAAGGGGCTCTGCCCCTTATGCCTCAGTCTCCTCATCTGAAAAATTAGAATAATAATATCTCATTTATAAAGGCTTTTGGAAGTTAAATGAAGTAGTAATGCCTGCCATGTGTAAATAAAATTCTGAGTATAATACATAGCACATAAATTCTTTTTTTTTTTTTTTTTGAGACGGAGTTTCACTCTTGTTACCCAGGCTGGAGTGCAATGGTGCAATCTCGGCTCACCGCAACCTCCGCCTCCTGGGTTCAGGCAATTCTCCTGCCTCAGCCTCCTGAGTAGCTGGGATTACAGGCACGCACCACGGTGCCCAGCTAATTTTTTGTATTTTTAGTAGAGACGGGGTTTCACCATGTTGACCAGGATGGTCTCGATCTCTTGACCTCGTGATCCACCCGCCTTGGCCTCCCAAAGTGCTAGGAAATTCTAAATGATGACTCAGTAAAAGCATATTTTATTGGTTTTGTTAGTGCTATTATTATGATTGATACTATTAGGTTAATTCAAATCAGCCTGCAGCAACCTGCAGAAAGATGTCCTGCCAAATAGCTGCTCATTTAAACCAGGAGCAAAAATCTATGATTCTGGTCTTGAGTGAGCTTTCCTCATTTCTTACACTCTGATGCTCATATTGTCTCCAAGAATGTGTTTAGATGACAGAGCGATCAGAACTTGACTTGTATACATGCTTGGCATGCTAAAATAATGAAAGATAATTTCATCATTGTAAGAAAACACATTTTGATTCATCTCTTTGGTTTGGCATCATGTTTTTCTATAGTTTCTCATGATTTCTTTCTTAACAACTGGAATAGGTATGGAAAAGCTAAGCTGAACACAGCTGCTTAGAAATGAGCTGCTGAAAGTGTTAAAATAACAGAAACGCATGCATGAGTTTATGCTATACGTGCCACAATACTAATTTCCTATTTTAAAGTACAGAATGTATGTGTGTATACACACACACACGCACATACACACATATTTACACATGAAATCACATCTATGTTGCTGGGATTTTTCATTATATAACAATATATTTTAGATGATTTGAGGCAAATTATTAAAAAAAAAATAAAAGACTGAACTCCATAAAAAGGAAATCACCTGAAATCAAATATAACCTTGTTAACAAACTGTCACATTAGCTACATTTTTAGGAGCAACAACATAACCAGTAACTCTAACACAGCAAATGCATTCAAAACAGGAAGTACTAAACTAATTCCTAATTTCAAGAAAGGCAAATCTAACATAACTTAAAAAACACATTATAAGGAGATTCGTCTGTATACATTTACTTCTGAATCCCCAAAGTTACAGACTTGTACCCCAAACCCATACTCTGAAAGAAAATTCTGAACCCAGTCCACATGGAATTTTGGTTAAAACATCCAATTCATTACACAGAAGAATTTCATCTTTTCCACAGAAGAGACAGCCTGTGTTAGAATGAGAATCCTTTATAGAAATGACCAATGACAAGCTGGCTATGTGAGCAGGCCTCCGATGCCTGGTGTTAACGAGAGACAGTATTATTGTTGAAAGGGATCTTTGAGATTATAGAAAGAGCTGAGGTGTGAATAACCGAACAGTATCCCCTTAATGCCTGAAGGAGAAGTGAGACAGCTAAGCAAATCACGCTTCCAGGAGTTGCACGGTGTATGCTCAGCACAGACGCAGGGAGGACATTTCCATAGCAGAACAGAGGCAGAACTTTGCTTGAGTAAGAGTTACCATCCTGCGGCGCCACAGCACAAGACAGTAGCGGAAATGAACATGACAATGCCGATGGTGGGTGACAAGAGTCTTCCCTGGACACTGACATTTTTGAAATGTAGAATAAAATCGCAGGTCACTGAAACAAAGGCTGACGGCGCCCAGCAGGTTACTCTTGGAATCAGAAACAGAAGTTTGTGAGAGACAAGAAGACAGAAAACAAAACCATAGAGTGGATCGCTAACTTGTGGAGCTGTGCCCTGAGGCTCTGCAGGTTTTAGACACTCTCCCTACCCTACGTCTTTAAATATATGTATGTTCAATCAGCAGGAGGAAGGGACTAACAAGAGCCTTCCGTGGCAGACACCTGCATCAGATAATGGCACTGATCTCAGAGGGATTTTAAACAGCTGTGCATAAACTTCAAAAGTAATTTGCAACCAAATTAGTAAATGTCACCCTTCTTCCTGCTAGATACAGCATTTTTATAAGAGATGAAGCATCCACAGTAAGCCTGCCATTTTACAAGAGTTACCAGAGGTGTAAGTTAGGGAAAAAATGAAGATGATGATTCCCAAGGTTGGGTGTGGGGTAGGGGCCCCAGGGATAGGGCCTGTCTATCACACAGCCTCTGGCAGGAAAGGCCCAGTGGGGACCACGGCTTCTAGGGAGCAAACCAGGGGAAAAGAACAAGGGAGTGGACCCACCAGGCTTCTTGCCTTTCTCAAGGAGCCTCAAATCTGATGCTTTAGCATTTTCTTTGGCAAAGGAAAAGGACAAAGGGGCTGCAGTTGGCAGAAAGCGTGCACGGACTCCTCAGGTCCTGTAGGTGGTTCTCAAAAGAATTCCACAGGTTTGGGGTGTGCTGTCAGAGGGTAGCTAGACCGTCAAGGACTTGGACACCAGGCACAGGTGGTTCCTTCCCTCCCTCCCCACAGGGAGAGGGCACGGAGCCCTCTCTCTTCCCCCACCTCCTCCAGCGTAGTCCCCCTCAGCCTGTGGCACTCCTGAATCATCTTTTATCAGCACCACGTCCACTCCGCACAGGGGCAGGACGGCCCAGGGAAGAGGCAGCTGTAGAAATGACCTCTCCTTGCAGAGATGACCAGAGTCTCCCAATCCAGCCAGCCTGGGGACCTGTCTTCATGCCCACGGGGAGCGCCCATGCCCGTGGCATTCAACAGTCAGTCTCCCAGGGATAACCGTGGCTTTCAAAACTCCGATACCTCGAAGATATTTTATTGCACAAACTGCTTTGTTAGCCTGGCCCTCAAAACTGGGGAATAACCTCACTTGAGGCTACAGGAATGACCACCCAGACGTTGTGTGTGTGTCTTTCAAAGACCTGCCTCCCCCTCCCCCAGGCCCTTGACAAGAAACTTGGCTTGTTTAGAAGCCGAGCGATGGCAGCCCTGTCCGCGCTCCAACACATTCCCCGAAAACGAGGTGTGCGCCCTGTGGACAGCAAACCATCTCCAGAAGACCTCTTTCCACACACATTTTTGCCAAGAATACAAAAACTTTCCACCTTTTTCCCTCCCCGCAGGCCCCCTCTCATTCAAGTGAGAGGGAAAAGGGAGAAAGGAGGAGGCGCCCCCAGGCCGGCAGCCCCCACCTGGCCAAGGCCTTCAGCCTCCGGTGCGACCCGCGCCCCAGACACCCAGCGGGGAAAAGCCCCCGGTGCGCTCTCGCGCCCGCTCGGTTCCATTTCCTACTCCGCCTGCTCCCCCGGCAACGCTCACCCCTTCCCGGAGGCGCTCCAAGGGGCCCGGGTGACCCTTCCTGCCGTGGGTCTCGGCCGCTCCAGCCCTCTCCCTCCCGGCGGCGGCGCGGGGTCCTACCTGGAGCTAGTGCGGCGCGGCTGCTGCCCGGTGGCGCGGGGACTGCGCGGAGACTGGCGGGGCTGGCGGGCTAGGCGCACTGCGGGTGAGCCCCGAAGGCGGTGTCGGCCAGGGGGCGCTCGCCACCCTCCCCGCCGACCCGGTCTCCCGGGACCCGGGACCCCTGGCCAGGGACGCGAGCTCTATCCCCAGCCGAGCGTCCCCGGCCCCGCGCCCCGGCTCCCACCCCCGGCCTCCTTACCGGCCACCTGTCGTCCAGCTGCGACCTGGAGCGGGGAAGCGGCAATCGGGAGCCCAGGACGGACCTGGGAGGGCGGCGAGGCCCAGCAGGAGCGCCCCGGCCCCAGCCACATTCTCAGCGCCAGGAAAAGGAGTGAGAGGCCACAGGTGTCCCTCGCCAAACTAAAAACGAAACGGCGCTCCAGCAGATTGGGTGGAAACAGCTGTGTCTGTTTTCTCTGTTTTTAGGCTGGAAAGGGCTTGTAAACATGGTTCCTTTTAAAATTACCTACCCCGGGAGGTTTGGGCACAGTTCTGTCCTGCGGTCATCTTTTCTAGGGGGCCTCTGACCTGGGACTTTGATCTCCTGTATCTCCACATTGTCGTTTTATACACAATAGCCAAAGTTGAACTGCTTTCAACTTCCCCGTGCTTGAAACTGCGAAGGTGTTGCCAAGGCGCGTGTCATTTTAGGACCTTTTATCCCTGGCGGGGAGTACTAATGATGATAACCGATGATACCAACGAGGATAATCGGGGTGGTTTCTTTTTCCATACTCCATGGAACAAATTTAAATTTTTCATTCAGGTTAGAATATTGAATGTCTGGTTACTAATACTCTTACTGAATGGTTTCCTTGCAATGATGATACTAATTACAATGTACTTGATGAAGACTTTCATTGCTATAGTGTACTAAGATCAGATTAATCCGAGAAATAAAACAATATTTTTTTTGTTCTTTTTTTTTTTCTTTCTTGTTTTGAGAGAGACATTAAAAAGGATAAAAGCCAGGCCAGGTGCAGTGGCTCATGCCTGTAATGCCAGCACTTTGGGAGGCTGAGGCAGGTGGATCACTTCAGACCACCTGAGACCATCCTGGCCATCAGGGCAAAACCCTGCCTCTCCTAAAAATGAAAAAAAAAAAAAAAAAAAAAAAAAAAATTAGCTGGGTGTTGTGGCTTGCACCTGTAATCCTAGTTACTTAGGAGGCTGAGGCATGAGAATTGTTTGAACCTGGTAGGAGGAGGTTGCAGTAAGCTGAAATGGCACCATTGTACCCCAATGAGCACCCACCATCGTGCTCATTCGGTATTTGCTATGGAAATTTGAGTGACAGCAAGACTTTGTCTCCAAATAAAAATAAAATAAAATAAAATAAAAAAAGGTTTAATAAAAGCCAAATGTTGAATTAGCAGCCTTGTGATCATGGGAGTATAGAATGTCAGCTAAAAAGGACCTCGGCAGATATCAAGACAGATGAAAAACAGCTGCAGAAGTGTTTCATGACTTGATGAAATCACTCAGGTCTGCACTGGGAAACCAGCTATAATGATGCCCCTAATCTATATGAAGCCAATAAACCCAGCACACACACACACACACACACACACACACAGGCACACATGCACACACACATGCACCCCTTTTAAGGATAAAACCATATTCTATTAAAATTAGCCCCACATTTGTCAATATCTAGCAGCATCGGACTGATTCTCAGGCCAGAGGCCGTAGCTCTTGGAAGATTCTAGCCGGGAGGTTTGAGACTGGCCAGTATCTCAGAAATGATGGCTCACCCTGACATCACCAGACTCTGGCACATAGTAGGTGCTCATTGGGTATTTGCTGTGGAAATTTGGCAGGAAAGTGCATCTATGTCTGGAAATAAGGAGGCAGAACTGGAGCAGTAATCCCCACACAGATTCTCTCTGCAAACTACAAAACAGAAACGTCCCTAGTTCAGAGTGTCATCCACCTGGCTGTTTCTCTGATTATTTTTCAATGGATCCTGTTACACTGTGAAGAATAAATGGCAAACTGATAACAGCTACTGTGCTTAAAAGATGGTGAATTCCTCACACTGCACATCTGGGTTTCTCATTGACAATTAGGCAATAGAAGGAAGTTCAGCTGTCCTGTTAATTTAATTAGTAGTTAGTGGCTTTAGAAAAAGTTTCATATATACACCAGGTATGATAAGGACTTTATTTTTTTCTTTTTTAGACAGGGTCTTGCTGCGTTGCCCAGGCTGGAGTGCAGTGGCACGATCCTATTTCACTGCAGCCTTGATCCCCCAGGACTCAAGTAGTACTCTCACCTCAGCCTCCCAAATAGCTGGGACTACAGGCACACATAACCATGCCCTAGCTAATATTTAATTTTTTTTTTTTTTTTTTTTTTTAGACACGGGGTCTCACTAGTTGCCCAGTCTGGTCTCAAACTCCTGGGCTCAAGTGATGCTCCTACCTTAGCTTTCTGTACTGGGATTATAGGGGTGAACTGCCATGCCCTGCCTGTGACGGCTTTGACACACTACTCATATAATATTCACAGTCTTACCTGTATCATCATCATCATCATCAACTCTCCTTAACAGATGAGAGAAATGACTCTTAGAAAGGTTATGCACCTCGCTTACGTTCCCACAATTAATAAGGTACCAGAGCCAAGATTTAAACCCAAACCAGGCTGGAGCTGCCCTCTCAGGAGCTGCTGAATAATTAATTTTCCTTTTTTTTTTTTTTTTGAGACTGAGTCATGCTCTGCTATCGAGGCTGGAGTGCAGTGGCATGATCTGGGCTCACTGCAACCTCCACCTCCTGGATTCAAGTGATTCTTCCTGCCTCAGCCTCCTGAGTAGCTGGGATTACAGGCACGCACCACCATGCCCAGCTAATTTTTTGTATGTTTAGTAGAGACAGGTTTCACCATGTTGACCAGGATGGTCTCGATCTCTTGACCTTGTTATCCACCCGCCTCGGCCTCCCAAAGTGCTGGGATTACAGACGTGAGCCACCGCGCCCGGCCCAGTTCTCCATGCTTACACCATGCACTCAGCTTTCTCTTTCTTTAGCTTTTGGACAACTCGTCTCTGAGGACTCTTGGCTACTCTAATGTCCTATAATCATATAGTCCTGTGATAGGAAACCTGTTAACCTGAAGACTGGATCTTTTAAAACAACATCCATTGTATGTCTTAAAAATCGGGATTTTTTTAAATCTTAAAATTTCATCTAAAACAAAAATTTTGCATCTTTTCTGGGTACCCATTAGGTGTAGCAGACACTTCTAGATTTTCCTGATGTCAGCATCCTGTAGACCCTGCGTCTCCTTTCCCAGGCCACAGCGTGTTTCCGTTTTCTGTCAGACACTGACTCTTTGTTTTATAAACACGGCTGCTCTCAAAAGTTCTCCACACCTTTGTTTCCTGGAAGAGGAAATGGCATTTCCTGGAGGGGATGACACGTGGGCTGTGAGGTTCCACTAATTACGTGAAACACACCCCAACTTTCAGCCATGTACTGCTTTTCCTCCTTCAGGTTCTGCCCTGATGCTTCCTGGAATAATGCTGAGGACTGCCTGTGGGGTAGCTGCTTCATTTAGTTCGCTTCCTCTGGGAAAGACCTGAGCCCTGCCTTGGATCCAGCGGCCCTCCTGAGAGCTGAGAAGGAGCGACCCCTATGCATCTGCTCCCTGGAGCTGCCACAACCCATCTTCCTGCAACTCGGAACGTGGAAAAGGGAACCCAGTACATCACTTTGCTTTCCTTGTGGACCTAGTTGGTGGTTATACGCTCTCTCTCCCTTGGAGACCACCTCATGCATCATCCTTCCTTCTATATGGAATTTAGGAAAGAAATTTAAGATAACATCTTATTTTGAGTCTTGATTTGGAGAAGGATAGTATTTGGGGGCAGGTAGGCTATGGTACACATAGAAAATTTGAGGACAGTGTCACTTAACAAGGACATTTCTGTCTCTGCAGAAGTCATAGCTTGGAGGAAATGAGCTTGCACTGTCTAATGAGGAATTTGGCCATCAAATCACTGACACTTTTCCAAAGGTTTGGCAGAAATTGTTTCTCAAGTAGTTCACCTGAGTCACTCGAAGAATCAGCATGGAATTAGAGGACAGTGACCTACCCTAACCGAGGACTTGGGTGACGTGTGAAGTCTAGTGTCAGTTTATCAGAAAATATCAAAACTATTCTGGGAGCTATGGGTCAAAGTTGATAGGCACAAACAGACAAACACACAGCTTGGATAAGAAAAAGGGAGATGTTGTCGTTTCTCTTCTTCAATCCAACTTTAGATTTTCCAGTCAGAAAAAGGATAATTAGAAGCTTGGGCCGGGCGTCGTGGCTCACGCCTATAATCCCAGAACTTTGGGAGGCCGAGGCGGGTGGATCACGAGGTCAAGAGATCAGGACCATCCTGGTCAACATGGTGAAATCCTGTCTCTATTAAAAATACAAAAAAATTAGCTGGGCACGGTGGCGCGTGCCTGTAATCCCAGCTACTCAGGAGGCTGAGGCAGGAGAATTGCCTGAACAGAGGATGCGGTGAGCCGAGATCGCGCCATTGCACTCCAGCCTGGGTAACAAGAGCGAAACTCCATCTCAGAAAAAGAAAAAAGAAAGAAGAAGGAGGAGGAGGAGGAGGAGGAGGAGGAGGAGGAGAAGAAGAAGAAGAAGAAGAAGAAGAAGAAGAAGTTAGAAATTGTTATTGCCAGAAAAGAGCTCTAAACTCTGAACAAACAAAACGAAACAAAAAACAACCTGGCCCTCCCTCAGGGAGTGAATAAATCTCGATTACTGTTGATAGTCAAACTGATACCAACTCTTCCCAACCAGCGAGAGGTAAATGCAAGACTTAGCTGGGTTAAGATTTGAAAAACCTTTATAATAGATATTTGAAAGTTACATTATTTAAAATATTTACTAGACATGCTTTGTGATGTTAAGCTACTTTAAAAATCTCACACAAGGGAGGGAAAGTAGGAATTATTTCTTCATTTAAGAAGGAGTATGTGTGGATATGAGCTATTACTTATCATACATTTACTACCTGTGTCGAGGCATAGTGAAATAAACACTTTACTTCAGTTATATAATTTGATTCTTACAACGAATCCCCTGAGATGGATAATATCCTCTTCATTTTACAAATGAAACAATTGAGATTTACAGGTTAAACAAATGATTTTCTAAGCTCATTCAGCCACTACATGCTAGAAAACGGCTTGACACTCAGTCCGAATGATCCTCAAATCCGTGATTTCTGCCATCGTATTCACAGAAACAAGACAAGAGCTGAAATCATAGCCTGACCCTTGAAACAGTTAAAAAATCGTGTATGTTTATGAAAGTTCTGATTAATAAGATATTCTGAGAGCAGAAGACGAGGTGTGGTTAGATTGGCAGTGTGCGGATTAGGATGTATCACAATGCTCACTTAATAACAAAACCACAGAAAATAAAAATTTAATCCTAATGTGTAGAGCATTTAGAGTAGATTCCTTTTTCCCTGAGTGTCAATTACTATCACATTATAAAAAAATGGACGTGAACTATAAACAGTTCCTTTGGTATTTTGCTTTTTTAAAGGTGAGGTTATAACAATAGTATTTGCCTTCTGGTTTTAGTTCCAGCTTTGGAAACTCGATGAGTACAATTAGTTTTAGTTATTTTGTTATCGCTACAATAAAGAGCCTCTAATTGTAAACATTAGTATCTAAAACAGATAGCGAACAATTACATTTTCAATGTTGTCTTGACATAGATACAAGTTAACAGGATATGCTTCTGGTGTGTTCTGGATTCTAAGGGTAGAATCAGCGTGGAACTAGTCACTTCAAGTATTCCTAAAGATCCACAGACACAGTTATCCTGGACTGGATGTGGGAAGCCCAGAGATTTTTATTTTTTTTATAGCATTTTAGGTTTTGGGGCACATGCAAAGAACATGCAATGAATATGACCAAGTGGGAATAAAATTTTGTCTGAAATTAAAGAGATATTGATTAGATAATCCACAGAGACCACTTTTTAGTGATTATCTTCTACAAGGGTAAAAGCAACAGCAACCTGCAAACCCAAAAGACCATACATTTTAATGGCAAGTCCTCCCCAGGAAGGATTAATAAATCTGAGAATTAATCTCTAAATCCAGGAGGAAGAAATCCAGATGAAAACTTCTATCATATTTATACATTTTATTGTTGCAATTTTATAGTTTGACGTAGTGCAATAGCTTTAGATTTGAAAGGGACTTTACTTCAAGTAAGTCGCTTTATCTCTTTAGATTTGAAAGGCATGCTGCTTTAGAGTAAGTCGCTCAATCTTTTTTTCTTTTTCTTTTCTTTTCTTTCTTTCTTTCTTTCTTTCCTCTCTCTCTCTCTCTCTCTCTCTCTCTCTCTCTCCCTCCCTCCCTCCCTCCCTCCCTCCCTCCCTCCCTCCCTCCCTCCCTCCCTCCCTCCCTCTCTCTCTCTCTCTCTCTCTCTCTCTCTCTCTCTCTCTCTCTCTTTCTTTCTTTCTTTCTTTCTTTCTTTCTTTCTTTCTTTCTTTCCGCTCTTGTTACCCAGGCTGGAGTGCAATGGCACGATCTCGGCTCACCGCAACCTCCGCCTCCTGGGTTCAAGCAATTCTCCTGTCTCAGCCTCCTGAGTAGCTGGGATTACAGGCCCACGCCACCATGCCCAGCTAATTTTTTGTATTTTTAGTAGAGACGGGGTTTCACCATGTTGACCAGGATGGTCTCGATCTCTTGACCTCATGATCCACCCGCCTCAGCCTCCCAAAGTGCTGGGATTACAGACGTGAGCCACCGCGCCCAGCTCAATCTCTTTTTTGAAAAGAAAAATGCCACACCTGACCCTCATCACTCCCTTCCCCTTTGTCCATCGCCTAGCTTTATTCTTTTCATTTTACAGAATGCATGTTGGGCTACACAGGATTTTCTATCAAGTTTCTTTCAGCTATAAAATTCTGAGACTAAATATGAAATTAAAGAAAGTACTAATTGTCAGTGATGGGGGATGTAGTACAGTTTGCTTCTACCGGCCCTCACTGCTAATTTCATGTATTCACTGGCTTAAAAAAATTTCTAACACCCTCAGAAAAGTATATTGGTGGTACCAGGAAAACACTGAAAATTGTTACTCTCTGTGTTGTGTCTGGGTTTCTTGGCTACATCATCACTTCGACCATCACTTTTAAAGAAATACTTTTTTTTTTTTTTTGAGATAGAGTTACACTCTTGTTACCCAGGCTGGAGTGCAATGGCGCGATCTCGGCTCACTGCAACCTCCGCCTCCTGGGTTCAGGCAATTCTCCTGCCTCAGCCTCCTGAGCAGCTGGGATTACAGGCACGCACCACCATGCCCAGCTAATTTTTTGTATTTTTAGTAGAGATGGAGTTTCACCATGTTGACCAGGATGGTCTCGATCTCTTGACCTCATGATCCACCCGCCTCGGCCTCCCAAAGTGCTGGGATTACAGGCATGAGCCACCGCACCTGGTCTAAAGAACTACTTTTGTGGAACAAAAACGTAAAGATTTTTTTCTGTTGGTGGCTCAGTACAGTGGCCTAATGTGGCTGACCACGTGTGCCTGTTGCATGAGTCCCTTAGATGTGCTTCCTTTCTTGGTCACAGTTTATTCCTCAACTCAAGTGTCTCACCATCAAAATGTTTGTTTTGGGCCTCAAGTGGCAAACTTTGAGACTGATTATTTCTTTCAACTTGGATTGGCTCATCTGCTGTGAGTAGAGCCAAGATGACGTTTTCTCTCCTTTCTCTCCTTTTTGTCTAGGTAGAGGCAGCACATAAGAGAGGAAAGCTGTGCTCATGGAGTCCAGCACATCATCCAGAAGGCAGATGTTCTATCTCCGTTTTGCTCATTAAAACAAACAAAACCACACCTGGATTGCCTCATACTTAAGTAAAATGGACCATGATGATTGAAGAAAAATCTCTTATATTTAAGGAATAATCTTAAGAGATTACATTTGTATTTCTATTAGCTTACATTTCTATTTTTGATATTTTTGTGATATTTAAAAATTTTTTAATGAACTAATCTTGTTATATCTCTTACGAGAACTTGATGGAGATACAATGTTTGAAGTTCAAAGACATGTGGTATTTGAAATCAGAAAATGTGTTTATTTTTCTACACAGGTTACAAATGTCATGCATTATTTCGCAAACTCTTCTCAAAGTGTTGGTTTTTAAATTGCTAAAAGGGAGATATGTTCATATCACATTCTGGAAGTTTTATAGGGAAGATTGAGTAGCTATAACCTCTAAAGGGCTTTGATCCCTATAAGCTTCAAGAAGAGAATGGTGCACTTTGAATTAATATCTATCTCTTATAGAACATTTGTATCATAGTATTTTCCATACATGATCTTATTTAACCCTCCAGCAATCCTATGATAGGGGGATTATACACACATTACAGATGAGAACTTGAGGCTTGGAGAAAGTAAGTAACTTCTGCAAGATCACAAGGCAAGTCAGTGGCAGAGCCAGGATCAGAAACCAGGCAGGCTTCACCTGGAGCCATGCTGAACTCTGGCTGGAGAATTCTGGCCACCAACTGCAGAGCGAAAAGAAGGGGTCATACTCCACATGTAGACTTTGAAAAATGTTTGTTATTTTTCTTATAATAAAGGGTATGCATTCACACAGACACACACACACACACACACACACACACACACACACACCCCTGGAAATTAGAGAAAACAAAAAAATTAGCCATAATGTCACCACCCAAAGACAGGTAATATTTTGGTATTTTCAAATATTCTTTTATCTTTTCCTTTTTGAATTATTCTATTTTAAAAATAACTTTTACTGGTTGCCTGATTATGAAGTAACAAATGTTCACCATAAATATTTTGAAAAATACAAAATTGTCTATAAAAGAAAGTTGAAATCACTGCTGATCTCAAAATATGAAGATGCCTGTCAGCACTTCGGCATTTTATCCTCCTTGTGTGATCCTCAAGATCACATATCTTGAGACTGAAGCCCTCATTTTCTGTACCGTACAGTTTATAGTTTAGGCCACAACATCAATTTTTAAAATTATTTCTTTGGCTTTTACTTGATTTGCTGATATTTTATTTTTAGAAAATTGCAGCTGTGATTTTTAGGCAGCTGATTGGAATATTCTGGTTGTTCTGAACAGGACTAGCTACTTTGCTTTTTACTGAAGGACAAATATTATTCCCACACATAGGACAAAAGCCTCAAAGAATGAGAAATGATACTGTTTAAATCTGCCCTTATCACTCCAAAGAATGACTTTTCTTTCTTCCAAAGCAACTTTTAAAAGCGTTTCTACTGCACAGTGAAAGAAAACCATAAACTCCTTATTTAATATCTGGGATCCTGTGCTTTTAACAAGAGGAAAAGGTCAAGACTGAAGCAATTGATAGGGAAATGTCATATTAGGTACATAAATTTAGGACTTACATAAATTTGAGAGGGCTGCAGAAATGTGGATGGAATTTTAATCACACTAAGAAAGTTTCTCTTGAGCAAAAGACATGATGTTTGTCCCCCAGAACCTTTCTGTCCTGTCCCTCGCCCTGCCAAGGGAAGTAGAAAAGACGTAAACATTGAAGAACCTAAAAGGCTTCCGGATAAACTCAGCTTGGTGCAACACATTCTAGCTGTCACAGCTTTACTCCCAGGCTTCCACCTTTCCTAGGAACATAGCAAAGGTCTGAGCTAATGAAACCAAACAATAAAAGAACTGAAAGCCTTTAAACCTGAGTTCTTGAGGTGATACTTTGTGCCCTCCATTGAGTCAAAGCCCAAAAAACATTTGTAAAAAACAAAATGCTGGTACCCGTCTCTATTTCCCCAAACCTCCCTACATTTACTTACCTTCTGAAGACTCACGCTTTCTCTTTTCCTTGTGATTGGTTTGCACAGAATGAAGACCTCTCCCACAGTTCTCAACTTAAATTCTTTCTTTTATTTCTTAGCTATGGAAGAAAATTCAAAAAATTCCATGCTCTACTTTGTAACTCCCTGGACATAGTGAGTCCATTATGTACATCATGGGGAGGGAGTGGAGAAAGTGGAATTCTTATGTAAATTCACACAAGTTTGGAAAAACCATTTAGCAGTACCTTCTAAAGCTGAGCATATACAAAACCAGTGACCCAGGCATGTCATGGGTACATAACCTACACAAATGTAGACATGGGAGCTAAAAGACATGTATAACATGTTCACTGCAGCCCAGTTTGTAATCACCCCAAAGTGGAAACAACTGAAGTCCCCACCAACTGTAGACTGCACTGGCTCACGCCTGTAATCCCAGCACTCTGGGAGGCCGAGGTGGGTGGATCACGAGGTCAACAGATCGAGACCGTCCTGGTCAACATGGTGAAACCCCGTCTCTACTAAAGATACAAAAAATTAGCTGGGCATGGTGGCGCGTGCCTGTAATCCCAGCTACTCCGGAGGCTGAGGCAGGAGAATTGCCTGAACCCAGGAGGCGGAGGTTGCGGTGAGCCGAGATCGCGCCATTGCACTCCAGCCTGGGTAACAAGAGCGAAACTCCATCTCAAAAAAAAAAAAAAAAAAAAAAAAAAAATTGTACTTTCATCAGTGGAAACATGCCACAGCTTGAACAAATGCTGCAAACATAAGGTCAAGTGAAACAAGCCAGGTCCCTCTCTTCCTAAAAGAGACTGTATGATTTTATTTACATTAACTTCAAAAACAGGTAAAATTAATTCATGCAATGGAAAGTCATGAGAGTAGCCGCTGCATCTCAGGAGGTGGGTGGTGGCATGTCAGGGAAGGAGCCCCAGGGTGGTTCATGGTGCTATTTTATGACTCGATGCAGGGGTAGGTAATAGGCATGTCCACCTTGTAAAAGTTCATCTAGCTGACCATTTGGGACTTGCATTCTTTTCTGCATGTGTCAACTCTGGTAGAAAGATTATTTGAAAATGAAATATAATATTATGATATGTACAGAGTCCTTTTTATATAGCCAGAAACAGCGTTGGTTTCCCAGGTGACTGAGAGTTTGTCAGGAGCTTACTGAGTGGAGGGCAGGGGACAGGTGTGTTCATTCTCTCTCCCTCTCTCTTTGTTATTCTGTATGGCAACACGTTAGGCTTAATGACAGTGTAATTTTGAATAAGTCATGCATACTTTCTGAATCCTTTTTTTTAATTTGATGAGTGAAGTGTTAGTTAAATTGGTGTCTCCATTCCTCTGGCACCATCACTGCTATGATTCAAGCCCTCTCCTTCTCCGTAAGGCTTCTGCTGCCCTCTCGATTTCACAGCCGCCTTTCTCTCTTCCTGTCGCCCTCTTCCTCCCTTTCCACCCTCATCTCTGTCCCCCAAGACTAGAACTTGTTTTATATCTCTTTTAGTAGCTCCTCTGGTTTCCTGGCACCATACCTTGCACAGAGCATATAATAATGCTTTAAAAAATTCTCTATGAAGGAGAAAGTTCAGTAAAGTGTGAATTTCACATTGTAGTCAGTGGTTAAATGCCTCAAACATTTAAAAAGTAGAATTTATGTCAACTTGGGCAAAAGGTCATGCCAATTTCTAAATAGAATCCAATAGCAAGAATGCACCAAGAGCAAGCAGGAGTGGTGAGAATTTCCTCACTCTGTCCCTCAGAGGTGGTGCATTTCATCTATGAGATAAAAGTGTCATCACGTCACTGAACCTTAGGTATAAGTAAAGGGAACATAATCATCTGGGAAATTTTAGTCTGAGTTAGTAAGAGAGAAGATTTTAAGGTTAAAAGTCCTTGAGATTGACTAAGAATATTTAAAAGGAGGGTTCATGGATAAAGAAACTGTGCAGTGGCTCACACCTGTAATCTCAGCACTTTGGGAGGTTGAGGCGGGTGGATTGCCTGAGGTCAGGAGTTCCAGACCAGCCTGGGCAACATAGTGAAATCCTGTCTCTACTAAAAATACAAAAAAGTAGCTGAGTGTGGTGGCAGACTCCTGTAATCCCCGCTACTATGGGGGCTGAGGCAGGAGAATTGCTTGAACCTAGGAGATGGAGGCTGTAGTGAGCCAAGGTTGTGCCATTGCACTCCAACCTGGGCTACAAGAGCAAAACTCTGTCTCAGAAACAAAACAAAATAACAGTGGTATATCTATATGATGGAAGACTACTCAGTCATAAAAAAGGAATGAATTAACAGCATTTGCAGTGACTTGGATGAGACTGGAGACCATTATTCTAAGTGGAATAACTCAGGAATGGAAAACAAAACGTCATATGTTCTCACTGATATGTGGGACCTAAGCTATGAGGAGGCAAAGGCATAAGAACAACACAATGGAGAGACACCACTGCACTCCAGCCTAGACAACAAAGCAAGACCCTGTCTCTGAAAGAAAAAAAAAAAGGTGCAAAAGTTGTGAATAATTGATTTAAATTAAAAATGCAGAACTCAGGATTGCAGCTCTCAGTGAAGACACAGAGGGTGAGTTCACGCCGCATTTCCAGACGGATCTTTGTTGCCCACAGAATGGGGAAATTCCCAGGTGTAGGAGAGACACGGGCCACCAGCACAGCTGTCTCAGCTGGTGCGGCCATTTTGGCTGGTGCCACAGCGCAGTGGCAAGCCGCACAAAACACACTAGTCTGGGTGCCCTGTTAAACCAGCAATTTGAGATTTGGGAGGGCAGATTAGCATATTCCTCTGATTAAATGGGACTTGGACAGTGAGCCAGGCCAGGCGATTCCCGGGAAGCGAGCTGTGAGCTGGCGCAGTGGGAGGCTGCACGGGAAATCACACAGATCCCGGTGCCCTAACAGCAGGCAACTGAAACACTTGGGAGAGAGTCAACCGTTCAACTTACAAAAAAATAAAAGGGCTCTGAGGCAGGGAGCCAGGTGATCAGGCTTGACGGGTCCCACCCCCACAGGGACAAACAGAATGGCGATTCGAAATGCTTGGGGTTGAGAGTTGCACAGCGGGCACAGCTGAACCCAGGATGGTGCAGCTTGGTGGGGAAGGGGCGTCCGCCATTACAGAGACATTCTGCCCCTACTGCGGTACTCTCCCATTGCTGAAGCAGCCTGCCGTTGCTGAGGCGAGACTCTGCCTACAGGGCGGAGCCCATGACAGCAGGGCAGAGCCCACTGCAACAGGGTGGAGCCCATGACAGCAGGGCACACCCCATGGCAGCAGGGCAGAGCCTCGGCAGGCAAATAGTGACTAAACTGTCTCCTAGCTGGGCAGGACAGTGCAACAGATACTCATAAATAAAGCCCTAACTCCCCAAGACAGAGCATCTGAGGGAAAAAAGGGGTTTTATGCATTCTGCTGTAGCAGACTTAAATTTACTTGCCTAGCAGCCCTGAATGAACAATGGAGCTCACAGCTCAGCACTTGAGCTCCTGTAAAATACAGACCACCTCCTCAAGCAGCACCCTGACCCCCGTATACCCAAAGAGTCACCTCAAAAAGGACTGATCAGACTGACATTTGGCAGGCCTCATTCTGGGACAAAGATAGCAGAAGAAGAAACTGGTAGCATTCCTCACTGTTCTGAAGCTGCTACAGGTGTACCCCAGGCAAGCAGGGCCTGGAGTGGACCTCATTAGTCTTACAGCAGAGGGGCTAGACTGTTAGAAGGAAAACTAAGTAACAGAAATAATTCATCATCAACAATCTGGGCATCCACTCAGAGACCCAATCGAAAAATCAGCAACTACTCAGATGACAGGTGGATAAATTCACAAAGATGGGAAGAAACCAGTGCAAAAAGGAGGAAAACACCCGAAACCAGAACTCCTCACCTCCTACAAAGGACCAAAACTCCTCACCAGCAAGGGAACAAAGCTGGACGGAGAATAAGTGTGATGAAATGACGGAATCAGACTTCAGAAGGTGGATAATGAGAAACTTCTATGAGCTAAAAGAACATGTTCTAAATCAATGCAAAGAAACTAAGAACCTTGAAAAAAGATTTGAAAAAATATTAGAGGAAACGATAACAAGATGGACAACTTAGAGAGGAATATGAATGAATTTAAGGAGCTGAAAAACACAACACGAGAACTTTGCGAAGCATGCACAAGTTTCAGCAGCTGAATTGACCAAGCAGAAGAAAGAATATCAGAAGTCAAAGATTAACTCAATGAAATAAAATGAGAAGCCAAGATTAGAGAAAAAAGTGCAAAAAGGAATGAAAAAAGTCTCCAAGAAATGTGGGACTATGTGAAGAGACCTAATCTATGTTTGATAGGTGTATACCAGAATGTGACAAAGAGAATGAATCCAAGCTGGAAAATACTCTTCAGGATATTATCCAGGAAAATTTCCCCAACCTAGCAAGACAGGCCAATATCCAAGTCCAGGAAATACAGAGAACACCACAAAGATACTCCGCAAGAAGTGCAACCCCAAGGCACATAATTGTCAGATTCACCAGGGTTGAAATGAAGGAGAAAATGCTAAGGGCAGCCAGAGAGAAAGGTCGGGTCACCCACAAAGGGAAGCCCATCAGACTCACAGCAGATCTCTCGGCAGAAACCCTACAAGCCAGAAGAGAGTGGGGGCCAATATTCAACATCCTTAAAGAAAAGAACTTTCAACCCAGAATTTCATATCCAGCCAAACTAAGTTTCATAAGTGAAGGAAAAATAAAATCCTTTGCGAACAAGCAAGTACTCAGAGGTTTTGTCACCACCAGGCCTGCTTTACAAGAGCTCCTGAAAGAGGCACTACACATAGAAAGGAACAACCAGAACCAGCCATTCCAAAAACATACCAAATGCTAAAAAGCATCAACAAAATGAAGAATCTGCATCAACTAACGGGCAAAACAGCCAGCTAGCATCAAAATGGCAGTATCAAATTCACACATAACAATATTAACCCAAAATATAAATGGGCTAAATCAAAAGACACAGATTGGCAAATTGGATAAAAAGCCAAAACCCATCAGTGTGCTGTATCCAGGAAACCCATCTCACATGCAAGGATGCACAAAGGCTCAAAATAAAGGGATGGAGGAAGATTTACCAAGCAAATGGACAACAAAAAAAGCAGGAGTTGCAATTCTTGTCTTCGATAAAATAGACTTTAAAGCAGCAAAGATCAAAAGAGACAAAGAAGGACATTACATAATGGTAAAAGGATCGATACAACAAGAAGAGCTAATGATCTTAAATATATGTGGACCCAATATAGGAGCACCCAGATACATAAGGCAAGTTCTTAATGATGTACAAAGAGACTTAGACTCCCACACAATAACAGTGGGAGACTTTAACACTCCACTGTCAATATTAGATGGATCAACCAGACAGAAAATTAACAAAGATATCCAGGGCTTGAACTCAGACCTGGAACAAGCAAACCTGATAGACATTTACAGAACTCTCCACCCCAAATTCACAGAATATACATTCTTCTCAGCACCACATCACACCTACTCTAAAATTGACCACATAATTGGAAGTAAAGCACTGCTCAACAAATGCAAAACAACTGAAATCATAACCAACAGTCTCTCAGACCATAGTGCAATCAAGTTAGAACTCAGAATCCAGAAACTAACTCAGAACCGCACAGCTTCATGGAAACTGAACAACTGGCTCTTGAATGTTGACTGGATAAACAATGAAATAAAGGCAGAAATAAAGAAGTTCTTTGAAAGCAATGAGAACGAAGACACAACATACCAGAATCTCTGGGACACATTTAAAGCAGTATCCAGAGGAAAATATATAGCAATAAGTGCCCTTATGAGAAGAGTGGAGAGATCCAAAATTGACACCCTATCATCAAAATTGAAAGAGCTAGAGGAGCAAGATCAAAAAAACTCAAAACCTAGCAGAAGACAAGATATAACTAAGATCAGAGCTGAACTGAAGGAAATAGAGACACGAAAAAACCTTCAAAAAATCAATAAATCCAAGAGCTGGTTTTTTGAAAAGATCAACAAAATAGACAGACCACTAGCCAGACTGATAAAAAAGAAAAGAGAGAACAACCAAATAGATGCAATAAAAAATGATAAAGGGGAAATCACCACAGATTCCACAGAAATTCAAACCATCATCAGAGAATATTACAAACAACTCTATGCACATAAACTAGTAAACCTGGAAGAAATGGATAAATTCCTGGACACCTGTGTCCTCCCAAGCCTAAACCAGGAGGAAGCCGAAACTATGAATAGACCAATAACAAGGTCTGAAGTCAAGGCAGCAATTAAGAGCCTACCACACACAAAAAGCCCAGGTCCAGATGGGTTCACAGCCGAGTTCTATCAGACACACAAAGAGGAGCTGGTACCATTCCTTCTGAAAGTATTCCAAATAATCCAAAAAGAGGGAATTCTTCCCAATTCATTCTATGAGACCAACATCATCCTGATATCAAAACCCAGCAGAGACTCAACAAGAAAAGAAAACTTCAGGCCAATATCCATGATAAACATAGATGCAAAAATCTTCAATAAAATATTGGCAAGCCGATTGCAACAGCACATCAAAAAGCTTATCCATCATGATCAAGTAGGATTCATCCCGGGGATGCAAGTCTGGTTCAATGTATGCAAGTCTATAAACGTAATTCACCACATAAACAGAACCAAAAACAAAAACTACATGATTATCTCAATTGACGCAGAGAAGGCATTTGACAAAATTCAACAGCCCTTTATGCTAAAAACCCTCAATAAACTCAGTATTGATGGAATGTATCTCAAAATAATAAAAGCTATTTATGACAAACCAACAGCCAATATCATACTGAATGGGCAAAAACTGGAAGCATTCCCTTTGAAATCCAGCACTAGATAAGGATGCCCTCTCTCATCACTCCTATTCAGTATAGTACTGGAAGTTCTAGCCAGAGCAATCAGGCAAGAAAAAAAATAAAGGGTATTGAAATAGGAAAGGAGGAAGCCAAATTGTCTCTATTTGTAGATGACATGATAGTATATCTAGAAGACCTCATCATCTCAGCCCAAAAACTCCTGAAATTGATAAGCAACTTCAGCAAAGTCTCAGGATATAAATGTGCAAAAATCACAAGCATTCCCATACAACAATAACAGACTTAAAGAGAGCCAAATCAAGAATGAACTGCCATTCACAATTGCTACAAAGAGAATAAAATACCTAGGAATATAACTTACAAGGAATGTAAGGGACCACTTCAAGGAAAACTACAAACCACTGCTCAATGAAATAAGAGAGGACACAAACAGATGGAGAAACATTCCATGTTCATGGTTAGGAAGAATCAATATCGTGAAAATGGCTATACTGCCCAAAGTAATTTACAGAATCAACACTATCCCCATCAAGTGACCATTGACTTTCTTCAGAGAACTGGAAAAAACCACCTTGAACTTCATATGGAACTAAAAGAGAGCCTGCATACCCAAGTCAATCCTAAGCAAAAAGAACACAGTGGGCGGCATCACACTACCAGACTTCGAACTATACTACAAGGCTACAGTATTCAAAACAGCATGGTACTGGTACCAAAACAGAGATATAAACCAATGGAACAGAACAGAGGCATTGGAGGGAACACAACATATCTACAACCATAAAATCTTTGATAAACCTGACAAAAACAAGCAATGGGGAAAGGACTCCCTGTTTAATAAATAGTGTTGGGAAAACTGGCTAGCCATGTGCAGAAAGCAGAAACTGGACCCCTTCCTGACACCTTACACTAAAATTAACTCCAGATGGATTAAAGACTTAAACATAAGACCTGGCACCATAAAATCCCTAGAAGAAAATCTGGGCAAAACCATTCAGGACATAGGAGTAGGAGGGACTTCATGACCAAAACACCAAAAGCATTGGCAACAAAAGCCAAAATAGACAAATGGGACCTAATCAAACTCCACAGCTTCTGCACGGCAAAAGAAACAGTCACTAGAGTGAATCAGCAACCAACAGAATGGGAAAATAATTTTGCAGTTTACCCATCTGACAAAGGGCTGATATCCAGAATTTACAAAGAACTCAAACAGATTTACAAGAAAAAAACAAACAAGCCCATTCAAAAGTGGGCAAAGGATATGAACAGACACTTTATGAAAGAAGACATACATGAGGCCAACAAACATATGAAAAAATGCTCATCATCACTGGTCATTAGAGAAATGCAAATCAAAACCACATTGAGATACCATCTCACGCCAGTTAGAATGGTGATCATTAAAAAATCTGGAGTCAACAGATGCTGGAGAGGATGTGGAGAAATAGGAACACTTTTACACTGTTGGTGGGAGTGTAAATTAGTTCAACCATTGTGTAAGACAGTGTGGTGATTCCTCAAGGATCTAGAAACAGAAATTCCATTTGACCCAGCAATCCCATTACTGGGTATATATCCGAGGGACTATAAATCATTCTACTATAAGGACACATGCACACGAATGTTCATTGCAGCACTGTTTACAATAGCAAACACCTGGAAACAACCCAAATGCCCATTGATGACAGACTGGTCTGGGAAAATGTGGCACATATACACCATGGAATATTATGCAGCAATCAAAAATGATGAGTTCGTGTCCTTTGTAGGGACATGGATGTATCTGGAGAACATCATTCTCAGCAAACTGACACAAGAACAGAAAATGAAACACCGCATATTCTCACTCATAGGCGGGTGATGAACAATGAGAACACGTGGACACAGGGAAGGGAGTACTACACACTGGGGTCTATTGGGGGGAATGGGGAGGGACAGTGCGGGGGGGAGCTGGGGAAGGATAGCATGGGGAGAAATGCCAAATGTGGGTGAGGGGGCGGAAGGCAGCAAAGCACACTGCCATGTGTGTACCTATGCAACTATCTTACATGTTCTGCACATGTGCCCCAAAACCTACAATGCAACAAAAAATAAAAAATTTAAAAAAATAGAACAAAAAAGAACAACACAATGGACTTTGGGGACTTGCGGGGGAAGGGTGGGAGGTGGTGATGGATAAAAGACTGCAAATACAGTGCAGTACACACTGCTCAGGTAATGGGTGCAACGAATCTCACAAACCACTGAAGAACTTACTCCTATAACTAAACACCACCTGCACCCCAAAAACTTAGGGAAAAATCAAAAAATAAATAAAAGGATGGTTGGATGATAAGAATTTCTCATCTTGTTTTCTGAATTGTTCAATTGTATTTCTTCCCTTAAGCAGTTGAACACATTTCTACACTGCAGGAGGATGCGCCTCTATTAGTTTGAGACAAATCCTCTGGATTGTTTTTTCACCACATTTATCTTTGCTCACAGAGAACCATTTTGATCTGTGTTTTAGCCTCCCAGGTGACTGAACAGTACCGGTGACCTTCTGAGGTTGACCCTCTGTTATGGATAACAGATGAGTCTCTTGCATTTTTGCATCATGTACTGAATATCCAGAGAAAACTGAGTTTCTAAAACTGCTAAATCCAGGATCAAGTGGATTGGAGTCGTTCAAGGAGGAGGCGTCTAGCAGGGCTCCCCCCTCAGTAGCCAGCTGTGCCCAGAACAGAGAGGGGCACAGGGTGACAGAGTGAGGCAGGCAGAGGAAGCCGCACGTGGCCAGGTGGGAATGGACATCAGGCTCCTGGCTGCTCTCCTCACCCAGCTGCACCTTCAGTTTTTCACTGGCAGACACCCGTGGCTGCTGAGATACCTACCCCTCCAGCAAGTCGGCTGGCAATTACCTTATGGTCTTAAGGATATTTCTGATGTTGCTGAGAAAGTCAGAAAATTGAGGAAAATGTCACGTGATGGATTTAGAAAAGCGCAGATGTTAACTTGTTTGGCTTCTGACTCTCAGTCTTGAAGAAACATGATCACCTTCTTTCTCACCTATAACGGAAACAAATCCTAGTCACAAATGTCTCCCATTGATTCTTAAAGAACCTGCTCACATAGCAGTTGCTGGCTAGTTTGGACAACATGCCTCTGCTTGTATTTACCTACCTTATAGGTGAAACTGAGTTTAAATAAAACATCAACGTTCCTAGGAAACTCAATAGTGCCCCTCCCTGCGTTTTTTCTGCTGTTATCTGCTATGTGAGTAGGGAACAAGGCAGCATGCTGTGGTGGCAGATGGTGGACCTTTGAGTCCTCGAACTACAGACTCATGATCATGACATGTCTGGGCTCCATCCCTGACAAGCCACAAGAACTTGGGGAGTCCCATCATCTCTCCAGGCCTCAGTTTCCTCTGCTGTAAAACAAAGCAATGGACTAGATAACATTTCTTCCATTTGACAAATCCATAAAGTACGAAATAACCTAACTCTGAAAAGCATTTGAATATTTTTACTCCAGATCAGGATGCATGATTTACATTCAGCTGAGATGGATTGACTACAAATTACACCTTCAACTCACTCGAATTTACTGCCTTAGAAGAAGGAATAAGTCAGTTCCATTTCTCGTGACAGGTGTCTGGTACTTTGAAATCTTCCATTTCATTGCTCACCTTAATGTTTTCACTAGAACACATGTGGTTTTCAAACACAGGAAGGAAAACATGGTAACCTGTGGTCACAATTTCCACTAGAAAATAGAAAAGGTGTAGTTTAGAAAGAATGTGTGTGGGGTGTTCCTTTTTACTTTAAACATGAAAACCTATGTCAGAAGAGTTTTCTCTTGAGAAGGACACTATTAATTGTTGCAATTTTCAAAAGATGTTGAAAATGGGACCCAGTGGCCTCTGTGGTTGCAATCGGAGCACTCCTGGTTGAAGACTGGCAAAGGCTTTAGTGCCAGGGACATTCCCGATATTCCACGGTGTCTTCAAGCAGCCTCTCTCTTCTTTCATGCACATCTGGGAAGCCTAAAGCAAATGTCTTTTCAGGCGGCCCTTCTCATACCCAACCAGCTCCAGGAACCCCTTTACAGATCCCATCTTGAAGCAAATTAGCCTGTCCAAATAGCTCCTCCCCTTCACAGCTACTTTCAACAGCTGCTTCTGTAATTCGATGTGATCCGTTGAATTTACCTTATACCTAAAATTAATTAATTCTTCAATAAATATTTAGAGAGCACAAACTAGGTTTACGACATGAGCACAAATCTGAGTTAATGTTAATCAGAGAGAAATGCAAAATACAAATGAAAAAGTCCTTGGAGTGTTCTAAATTGTAAACATCTACAACTATTAGAGAGATAGAGTAAGTTTTAAGTAAATTCTATTTTCACAAAAGACTGCTATTGGAACTTTGGAAGTCCTCTTTCCAGATGGTCAGGGTACCTAGCAGGAGGGGATGGGAAATCACTCCAATAAATCTTATACACTGGTTCAAGAAACCAGCTGTCCAACCTGCAAGAGAAAAACGTGTTAACAGAGTAATACACATAAAGTAGTTTAGATTTTTTTTTCTTCCGACTGCTTTACAGATGACAGTCAAACAAGGATATGTATAAAGCTCTTCAGTATATCGAGAAAAACAGATGCAAGAGATTTTCACATGCAAGTTCATTTTTAGAGGGGAGACCTGCAGCATACATAGTGAAAGCTGGAGTGAGCTGTTCAGTATCACGCTCTTATCTGCCAGACAGCAAGATCTTATCATACATGTTTACACTCAAGCACAGATGTGCATGGTGAAACAAGCCCTCCTATCAATACAGGATGGCACTGGGGAGAACTCCTGATAGGTGGGAGGACTAGTCCAGTACTCGTTCCACTGCAGCCTGCCCTCAGCACCACAGCCAGAAAGAGTCCCAAACAGTAGAGTCACACCTGCCTCGCAGCCCCAGCCTCCAGGGCTTCCTTCTGCCTACAGGACCTGCCCAGCCCTCACACCCCAGATCCCTCTCTGATTCATCTTCCCCACCCAGCTCCAGCTGCATCAGCACCTTTTTGCTTCGTAGTATGTTGGCTGCAGCCCAGGGTACAAGACCTCCTTCAGGTTTGGCCTGATAAGCTTCTCCAGGATGATTTCCCTGATGACTCTATTTTAAATTTCAGCCCCTCTGAACCCCTGCCCACACATACACACTAGAGCCTATGCTCCCCTTCTCTATCTCCTTCCCCATCCCTCTTCCCAGTTGGCTTCACCTTTCTGGAATAGAAACTCTATTGAGGCAGAGATTTTTCCCCTATATCATTTTTTATTGTATTCCAACAACTAGAGAATACTTGGCACATAGTAGGTGTGTGAACAACGTTTGTTAAATGAATGCATGAATTAAATGTAATCACAATGCATTTACAGATAGATGAAATTATTCACTTACTTATGCAGAAGAACTGAGCAGCTATGGATTTAATTACACCTCTACACCCTAAGAAGTATTTACTTCATTTACAAACAAAAACAAAAGGCAAATTCTTTACCTTAAATGGAATATTCTCTTTCAGACAGTTGGACTCAAATTGCCTCCATGAAAATTAGTCATAAGACAGTGGACAGCTTTCTTTCATTCTTTTTTTTTTTTTTTTTGAGACGGAGTTTCGCTCTTGTTACCCAGGCTGGAGTGCAATGGAGCGATCTCGGCTCACCGCAACCTCCGCCTCCTGGGTTCAAGCAATTCTCCTGTCTCAGCCTCCTGAGTGGCTGGGACTACAGGAACGCACCGCCATGCCCAGCTAATTTTTTTTTTTTTGTATTTTTAGTAGAGACAGGGTTTCACCATGTTGACCAGGATGGTCTTGATCTCTTGACCTCGTGATCCACCCGCCTCGGCCTCCCACAGTGCTGGGATTACAGGCGTGAGTCACCGCGCCTGGCCCCTTCTTTATTCATTGGTCATCATTCCAGCAGTGTGTGGTCAGAGTTGAGGAGTCCCTGTTTCTTCAGATGAGTTCGGTATGAGCTTTCTGCGGCTGTGGTAACAAACCTACACACTAAGTAGCTTAGAACAGAAACGCATTGCTGCACAGCTCTATAGGTGACAAGTCTAGGTTGACTCATTGACCTCTTCGGGTTTCACAAGGCAGATATCAGGTTGCTGGCTGGCCTGGGCTCCTACCGGGAGGCTCCAGCACGGTGGGACGAAGGGGTCCCTTCACTGTCCTGAGCAGCACGGCAGCTGCGTCCCTCCCTTGGCCAGAGAAGAAAAATGTTAAGAGCTGACACATATGGCGCTGGTACCTTATGGATAACTCTTACCAGTCTGGAGGGTGGCCTTGCTGCTGCTGCAGACGTCTCGTGTAAAGGACTGAAGAACCCCTTCCACATGACGCTGACTGAGAGCAGCTGGTCATGGAAGAAGAGGACAGATGCTCTGATTCCATTGCCTCAAATACTAGAGCAGGCCGGACCTGTCTGCAATGGTGGAAATTAGATTAGTGCATTCCAGGGTCAGAGGCTGAGGGACAGAGGCTGACTACACAGGGACATAAGACACTTTTCTGGCAAGATATAAATGTTCTAGATCTTTTTTTTTAAGAAGTTATTTGTTTATTTAAATTAATTAACTTAATTTTAGTATCATTATATATATTTATGGTGTACAACACATTTGAAATTGTGTGCCTTGTGGCATGGCTAAATCAAGCTAACGAACTCGTTACCTCACATATTTACGGTTGATTTGTGGTGAGAACACTTAAAATCTATTCTTAGCAATTTCAAGTAAAAACAATACATTGTCGTTAACTAGAGTCACTATGTTGTACAACGGATTCCTTAAAGGAGTCCTCCTCTCTACCTGACATTTTGTATCCTTTGACCAAGATCTCCCTGCCTTACCCTCCCCCGCCACACACACTGCCCCCAGTTTTCTATATCTTGATTGGGGTGATGGTTACATGATACATGTTTGGAAAAAAATCATTGACTGGTACAATTAAAGTGTATGAATTATATTGTAGGTAAATTGTTCCTTAACACAATTGACAAAAATAGTAAAATTCATGAAATCGTGTGAATAATACACCTAATTTTAAACAGAGAAAAAGATGAGAGACATCATTCCAACATATTTTAGGAGGCCATTAAATATGAGATCTATCTTTATGACAGGTTTCTAAGTGCACAGCTCGATGTGGTTACCTACAGGCACGATGTTAGGTGGTGGATGTCCGGAACGTAATCTGATTTCCTCCACTCCATGGTCCATGCCATACAAGGGAGTTCTCTGTAGAGCCATTTACCTTGCTTATTTGGTTGGTAAATTACCAGCTGTTCCTGCTGATGAGTTTGCAGAGAAATTCACAGATGTTGCTGAAATGTTCAGCTCAGCCACGTTGGTTTTGAACAGTGAGTGATTTTGCCTCTTGCTAAGAAATCACTTCCTGGCACAGCATCCTTTGAAGGAGACGCTGTACGGTCAAACGGCTTTCGCTGGCTGCCTCAAGCTACCGAGTGACATCACATTTCACCATACACTTTTGTCTTCCTTTCTAACCGATAGAGACATAACCACTGGGCAAATGGTAAATATGTCAGATTTTCTTCCATTTTTCAGACAAAAACAGCTCTTGAACAAAGGCTATTATGTTTCTGATGTGTTTTTATAGTTGTCATTTTTATAAAGGTTAAAAAAAAAGACATTTGATAATGTCACTTATTTTTCTAACCTGTACAAAGCTTTTTGTGCAATAGAAACATCATACATTATCAAAGACAATGGGCTTATTAATGAGTGTCAGAGATTTTCATTAATTATTGGACTTTTTATCAGTTGTATGATCTCTGCCTTAAAAAATCTAATTTAGCATTAAAATGCTTTCTTTTTCAATGATTAGTTGCAGAAAATTTAAACTTGTGAGTTTGTATTTTTTTTCTCTCTCAGTACTATGATTCTGGAGTTGGTGATGTAACAGAATCATAATGATAATTTACTAAAAGCTTAAATTGCTGAGTCTTAAAGAATTAAACTCCAAGTTGAATGAGAAAATCAAAATAAAAGTTATTGTGTATCTCAACATTGCACGAGAGGCTTTTTAAAGAAGAAGCTACAAAGCAGATATCTCAAGTGATTCAAGTAGAATTGCGTGAAACATACATAACTTTCAGTATATCATTTCTTTTCAAGTCAGAGAAGCAGTGAAACTAAATCCATGGACATTGGATAGGCCATCTTTAAACGACAAGTCAGAATTTATGTTTCCTACAGATATGTAAAGACTTAATAGAGATATTTAAATTTCAGCTAAAATTATTTTTGTAAGCAGAGCCTATGACAATTGCTGAAATTATAGCTAGGAAATTAGCAAATGCTCAATTTTATAGTAATTTATCTATTTTTAATGATATGGAAAATAAAATTTTTAATCTTTGCTTCCATTAATTAGTTGCATATTAGAGAACTTTTATAGGTATGATTCTTACAATAGACTATGAGGTAGATATTATATCTTTGTTTTACAGAAAAGAAAATTGAGGATCAGAAAGTACACACAACTTGCAAAAATCATGGGTGAGTAGATGGTAGAGTATAAATTTGAAAGCAATATTGACTTTAAGCTTCTGGTAACCTTCCCATGATGCATAGTCACCATTCAAAGAATATTTGTTGAGTGAGTGGCTTTTTAAAACAGAAATTTAAAATACAAAATAAGAAGAGGTCTGAGGCAGCTATCTGAATCCATCCTTGCACGACAGATTTCAAAGCCTTTTTCCTTTTCCATCTTGCCTAATTATTTTATCATTTTAACACATTGATACACTCAATGGCGAATCCTTCACTGCCTTGTAAATATGTTAGAAGCATTTTCTAAGTCCTAGAATTGAAAAATAATGATTACTTAAACAAAATATCAGTGACTTTGCTCAGGAAAATTCACTGGTATCCAGGCTGGTGGATTCAGGCTCAGCAGTAAGCTCTTGGCTTTTGCTTCTTTCCTTTCTTCTCTAAAACATTTGTTCAAATGGAGAAATTTTAAAAAAGGCACCTATTCATGGTGCACAATATGATGTTTTGAAATATGTGTACATTGTGGAATGGCTACATCAAGCTAATTAACATACGCATCACCTCACATGATTTCCATTTGTTTGTAGTGAGAATACTTAAAATCCACTCTGAGAAATTTTCAAGTATACAACACGTTGTTGTTATTAACTAGAGTGGCCATGTTGTAGAATGGATAAGTTGAGCTTGTTCCTCCTGTCTAACTGACCTTGTGTATGCTTTGACCGACAATTCCCCATTTCCCCCTAACCCCCAGTCCCTGGTAACCATTCTACTCTCTGCATCTATGAGTCTGACGTCTTTATGTTTCCACATCATGAGATGGTTTGAGATGATGTGGTATCGTTCTTTCTCTGCCTGGTTTATTTCATTTAGCATAATGTCCTCCATGTTTATTCAATGTGGCAAGAATGATAGTTTCTTTTTTTCTTTAAAGTTTTACATATACCACATTTTCTTTATCATTCAACACTTAATGGACACAGGTTGTTCCATATCTTGGCTATTGTGAATATTACCATTGCGAGCCATATGTATATCCCACTGGATCCCTCCCACAACGAGTGGGAATTATGAGAGCTACAGTTCAAGATGAGATTTGGGTGGGGACACAGAGACGAACCATATCAAGGACCATCTGACGAATGGTGTAGAATGTTCCTCAGCACTGTCCACGCAAGACATAGAAATAGAGAATTTCCTGTTGGCTCCCAACCCACTGGTCAAGGGCTGCCCCTGAAATTAGCCCACTGGCAGCATGGCTGGGCTGGTTCCTACAGAGTTTCCTTACCACGGGGGCAGGACTGCCCCCCCGAGAGAAGGCAGAGACACCAAGAAGCTGCAGTGAGGGGTTGTGTGGTTCACTGAGCACAGGTGGTTGCTGTAGCAGTGGCTGGAGCAAGACTGATGGGGAATAAATGCTGCCTGACACAATGTGCTTTCCCATTAAGCTCATATAGGATCTCAGAATCCTTCTCAATGCAGTGCTCCTAGGACCTATTATGAGCTCGTTGCAGTTGGTGTATGAAATGTCAAGCAAACAAACAATTGCCAGCTCTAGAACAAATGATGAAAAACAGCACTGGAGCAATTTCTTGTGTAAGCGTATGTGAAAATTGCCAAGCATGGTTGATTGAATGGGTACTTTAAAACTTGTGGATTTCCTGGAGACAACAGATGCTGGAGAGGTTGTGGAGAAACAGGAACACTTTTACACTGCTGGTGGGAGTGTAAATTAGTTCAACCATTGTGGAAGATAGTGTGGCGATTCCTCAAGGACCTAGAAATAGAAATTCCATTTGACCCAGCAATCCCATTACTGGGTATATATCCAAAGGACTATAAATCGTTCTACTATAAGGACACATGCACACAAATGTTCATTGCAGCACTGTTTACAACAGCAAATATCTGGAACCAACCCAAATGCTCATCGATGATAGACTGGACAGGGAAAAGGTGGCACATATACACCATACACCATGGAATATTATGCAGCCATCAAAAACAATGAGTTCGTGTCCTTTGTAGGGACATGGATGAACCTGGAGAACATCATTCTCAGCAAACTGACACAAGAACAGAAAATGAAACACCGCATGTTCTCACTCATAGGTGGGTGTTGAACAATGAGAACACATGGACACAGGGAGGGGAGCACTACACACTGGGGTTTGTTGGGGGGAATAGGGGAGGGACAGCGGGGGGTGGGGAGTTGGGGAGAGATAGCATGGGGAGAAATGCCAGATATAGGTGAAGGGGAGGAAGGCAGCAAATCACACTGCCACGTGTGTACCTATGCAACTATCTTGCATGTTCTTCACATATACTCCAAAACGTAAAATGCAATAATAAAAAAAAAAACTTGTGGATTTCCTATTTGGGTAGTCATAGGTGTCAGCACTAATTCTGGGAAGGTAGCAAAACACTGCTCTCTTTATAGGACCAGGTAATGAAGCCAGGCCAGGGAGGTGAGCTTGCTAAGGGGACAGGTGCCATTCACCAAGGAGGCTGCTGGTGCCTCAGGAGTCCCCTGCTGGATTATCCAGAGCAATTATCCAGTTGATAAATAGTATATGTGAGAGATGTAAAAGAGAAACAGATGAATAACAAAATTGATTATTCAGGATAACTGACATCTGTCCTCAGAAAAAGTAGTTAAGCTGCATGATGGCATATCCTTTAAATCAGTAATCTCCAACCTTTTCAGCAGGAGACTAGTTTCGTGGCAAATAATTTTTCCATGGATGGGGTGGAGAGAGGGGCTGATTTCAGGATGATTCAAGTGCATTACCTTTGTCGTGCACTTTATTTATATTATTAGGACATCGTAAATATAATAAAATAATTATGAAACTCACTGTAAAGCAGAATCAGTGGAGCCCTGAGCTTGTTTTCCTACAATTAGATGATCCCAGCTGGGGGTGATGGGAGACAGTGACAGATAGTCAGGCGTGAGATTCTCTTGAGCACACAACCTGGATCCCTCTCATGTGCATTTCACTATAGGGTTCACACTCCTGTGAGAATCTAATGCCACTACTGATCTGATAGGAGGCAAAGTTCAGATGGTAATGTGAGTCACGGAGAGCAGCTGTGAACACGGATGAAGCTTGGCTTGCTGGACCGCCACTCACTTCTACCCTGAGGCCTGGTTCCTACCAGGCCAGGGACTGCTACATGTCCGTGGGCCAGGGGTTAGGGACCCCTGCCGTAAATGATCATCAATGAGGTGTTTCAAAGAGAAGTCGTCTCTGAAACTGTGGATTGGTAACTAGCACAAGCAGACCTGCTAGTAGATTACAGATTAATCAATAGTGCAGCACAGAAGAAGGAAGCCTTCAATTGGAGATGGAGATGTATTCAGCCACCTGTGTTGATCTCACTGTCTAGGGAAAGCTCGTGGCAGTCACAAAATGTTGAAGACCCAGAGGCTGTTGTGATGTGTGGCTAGATCTGCAAACTTGAGAGAAAACTTGAATATTTCTTTCTTTCTTTTTTTTTTTTTTTCCTGAGTTATCCACACCGGTTTTTACAAATGCCCACATAGGTTTTTACAAACCCTTTCAAAGATTTACTCTGAAAGCATAATTTGGCTTCCAGGTTAAATAATTAGGGAAAAAGGGTGTTTTTTAAACCTTGGTTTGGGTTTGGGGGCTTAGAGATAGCTTCTCTTTTCAGATATACAAACCTCCAAAATACCTCCAAATAAGTGAGACCAAACTAGTATTTCTTCCTGTGAGTTGAAAAACAATCTGGTGGGTTACAGAGGAGGAAATGATTTCTGGCTGCATGGGGTGTAGGAAATGTGAAGACCTCTTCTGCACCCCATTACTGCTATGATTAAATAATGGCCTTTCTCTGCTTGGTTTTAAGATTTGGAGGTGATCTGATGATTTCAGTAGAAAAACAGTACATAGTTTAAAAATGCTTATGAGAAAGTGGAAAAAGCTGTAGAGAAAACAAGAACAGTCTTAGTCACTAGATAATCTGTGCAAACATAAGCTGGTTGGGGCTTCTCGGAGATGGCTATTTTGTATCAATCACAAGGCTGCATATGCCCCATTTGTCAGCAACTCGCTCATTCCCAGACTCATTCACATAGGCACATCCCAGTTTCAATGATTTATTACTTCATTTCATGTTAAATAATTATTCTGCACAAGTTCTCTCAGGGTTTAATTGTATACGATTCTAGGAATTAAAGGTAGACATAAGAGCAAAATCTCTTGATCTGCAAGTGTTAATTAATTTTGCACAACTTAGCATTGTCATGTGAAGATGGATGGAAGTTTCATAGACCAGACCCTTTTCATGCAGCTGTGGTCAGTGAGTTTCTCCAGCAGCAAAGACAAATGCAATTTGCGTATGCAAACCAGTACAGCTAACAATGTCTTAATTGTTGTTATTTAAATGAGGAGCAGTTAATTAGCATTCATGTGGCATACTAGCTTTCACTTAATTAATTGTATAGATCCAATTTCCAAAATAAAAACAATGCATGTGAGGCTCTCCTTTGCCAAATTCAACGTAAGCTGAGAATTTGTAAATTGAGAAGCTGTTAGAGGGAACTCCCCCCTGGCGGGAACAATTCCTCTCTCACTGGTTAGTTCTCCCATTAGAGACCTTGACTATGGTGTAGAAATGTTTTTTCCCCATTTCTGAAATAAAATTGGATACCTTTAAAAAAAATAAAAGTTACTATGAAGAAAAATCCAACACACAAAAACGTGACAATGGGGCGCAATTCCGAGTTCAGATTCCTGATCCGCAAACGTCTGAGCTGAATTCGAATGGCCTCCCTCACGGGCAGAACAACTGGTCCTGCCTTCTCAGGGCTCTGACTCCCAGCTCATCTGCCAAGTAGTCTCTGGCATGTTCCGAGCTCATGAATGCAGCTGTCGGACTTGGGTTACCATTGTTGAACGATGTTCCAGATAGTTCCCTCCTTGGTGGTACTTCCTTGAGAAATCCCCAGGGGAGTGGGCAGTCACTGCGGATTAGTTTCAACCACCTTCTTGGAGCAGAGGCTGGAGTATTAAAAATGACATCTCCTAGGTTCCCTTACAGTTAGGGTTTGGGATGTGATTTAGGTTCTGCGAGCAGAAACATTTGCGCAGAACTTGAATTTGAGGTGGGCAATGAACCTCCTTTCCACTGAAAGGGATCCTAGTGAGCTGGCATGGCATGGAGACCCCTGTGTGCAGAGGCAGGTTTCATCCCTCAAGCCGCATATTCCCCATGCCCAACTGGGGCAAAAGCAACCACTCTCTTGTCTGCCAGAGACTGCAGTATAATTTGAATGTTATTCCTAAAAGCACAGCCCAGAGTTTGTTTCTGCAGCCTTCCCAAAGGTATTTCCTAGCCTGTGATGAGAATCTCTGCCTACGTAAACTAGCTGGAACGGAGCCTGTTCTTTGCCAGTAAACTTTTACCCTAACTGTAAGGGAAAAACTGTATTCTCAAGAAAACGGGCAATCTGGATTGTCAATCTTATCAGATTAAGTGTGAAAGCCACAAGGATACTCTACATTCAGAATACGGGTTACCTGTCATGTCTTGTAGGCTTGGGGCTGATGCAGCTATCAGGCAGGCATGGTCTGTCCTCCAAGGCTGCTGAATTACAGCACAGGTTTTGTCTTTCCAGCTTTCCCATTTGTGTGTGTGTGTGTGTGTGTGTATGAGAGAGAGAGAGAGAGAGAGAGAGAGAGAGAGAGAGAGAGAGAGAGAGAGAGAGAGAGAGAGAGAGAGAAATGGGACAATTCTGGCAAAGAGAAGATTGGAGAGAGGACATCTGGAGATTCAAACCCCAAAGAGGCTTTGTCACCTACAGAAGCAAGCCCTCCTCTCTTGAGGTTTAGTGCAAACATCTCACCTGGGTGATTTATTTATTTCTTTCTTTCTTTCTTTCTTTCTTTCTTTCTTTCTTTTTCTTTCTTTCTTTCTTTTTCTTCTTTCCTTCCTTCCTTCTTTTTTTTTGAGACACAGTCTTGCTCTGTCACTCAGGCTGGAGTGCAGTGGCATGATCTCAGCTCACTGCAACCTCCACCTCCTAGGTTCAAACGATTCTCCTGCCTTAGCTTCCCGAGTAGCTGAGATTACAGGCGCCTGCCACCACAACCAGCTAATTTTTGTATTTTTAGTGGAGATGACATTTCACCATGTTGGCCAGGCTGGTCTTGAACTCCTGACCTTGTGATCTGCCAGCCTCAGCCTCTGCCTCCCAAAGTGCTGGGATTACAGGCGTGAGCCACCATGCCCTGCCCTCACCTGGGCGATTTCTAACAGGGATCATGCTTCTCACACAGGACCATTCTCTTATTGCCTCTACACTCCTGATTTCTCTATCCCTCAAAACTCCAGAGCCATATCCCAGCAGGGCTCCGGGATAAATGCAGTCCTACATGGGAGGAGAAGCTTACAGACTCAATGAATTGCAAGATATTGACAATGAATACCAGCAGAAACCAGAGAAGCATGGGTGAGAATAAATTTTTAAGGTCATAAACCTGGAAGAAAGGAACACAATTTTAGATGAGGCTGAATTTCTCAAATTAGGGGCACTTACCAGAGATTCTGGATTCAACATCCCAGCTCAAATAACAGAGAATGAATCTTTTTTTTGGGGGGGGGGTGGTGGCTAACATTTTAAAGTTTATAATTATTTTATCAAATTTTTATTACTACAAACATAATATATTAGTTAAAAATGGGAGACTAAGCCTATGTTCAGTTTCTCTCCTCTGTCCAAAATCCAAGAATGCTTTTTTTTTTCTTCCCAAAAGTGTATAACATGCCCGGAAGACAAAGCAAGAACGGCCTTGGTGGATCAGAAACGAATAGTTCCTAAAAATCCAAAGGCCAACGTGACCGGACTGAACGAGGAACACGCAGGACACAGCTGCTGTAAAAGTGAAAACGGCATCATATCCCGCGCAGGATGGATCGCAGAAATTAAAAGATGTATTAACATTATTCTCATTAACAATATGAAAAAGGAGCAATGAGCAACTCCTGCATATCCCTGCTACATTTCAACATTGCAAAAAAAGGTCCTAAGCAAAGTAATAAAATGAGAAAAAGAAAAAAGATATAAGAATAGGCATAAATGGAAATAAAATGGTCAATATTCCCAGATATCAGTCTACCTAGAAAATCCAAGAGACTGGCCAGGCACCGTGGCTCACGCCTGTAATCCCAGCACTTTGGGAGGCCGAGGTGGGCAGATCATGAGATCAGGAGCTTGAGACCAGCCTCACCAACATGGTGAAACCCCATCTCTATGAAAAATACAAAAATTAGCTGGGTGTGGTGGTAGGCACCCGTAATCCCAGCTACTCGGGAGGCTGAGCCAGGAGAATAGTTTGAATCCAAGAGGCGGAGGTTGTGATGAGCTGAGATCACGCCGTTGCACTCCAGTCTAGACAACAAGAGCAAAACTTGGCAGATCTGGAAGTTTTGGGTCGAAGAAGACAACCACGAAAATTCAAACGCAGCACATTTAAACCCACCTTTGCAAAGTAGACACTATGTATTTATCTGGAATCACATGTTTCACTGTGGAAAAATCAATAGCATTCCACAGTGAGCTGAGCTGTGTCATCCACATCCAGGCATGATTAACTTGACCACATATTATAACATCTTTTAAATCGAGGAGGAAGAAAATCTATAATGTTGCTCTTTCAGGCAACTGTGAAATGTCACATTCTAGAGTCTCATCTACAAGACAGACTTCAGAAGAACTTTGCTCAGGAAAATTGGATTTTTCTGCAGAAGCTCCTTTGAGTAGTAACCCATCTCTCCGTTTTGTCAACTGAAGCTCATGCTTTAATATCAGCTCATCTTCTTTTTATCCTTACATCTTGCTCAATTCCGCCATTTTGTTAGAGTCATGGTTAGCTTGTGACAATAGGTGATCCGTTGTATCCGCAATACCGTATTTTTAAGTTTTCCTTTCTGGTCTTCCATATAAGAGTGCCAGTGATGACAGGCAGATTTTTGAAGTCTGAAATTGTAACATACCACTGCTCTGTTCATTTTTTCAGCCAGGACAACATTTTCATTTGTATGAGTGAAGTCTCTCCAAGTGAGAGAATGAGTCTTTACTAAATGTCCAGTATAAAAGCTACACGCTTTTATCATCAATTCCGGAGTCATCAAAGAAGATTCTGAAGACCATTTTCTATTGTAACCATGATCATTCCCTCCCAAAAACCTCAGTGCATCCTCAGGACGTGTAACAAGTATACCACATAATGCAGTTCTTGAAGGAATGTAGTTCTTCAGCCTCGGGTTGGCATTGCGTAGGGAGGCCATGGTTCGAGGCCTGACGGAGCTCATCCCTTCCCCGAGGGGTAACTAGGGGGCCTGGCGCGAGGGGCATTGTCCCGACAACCAGGGGACAGGGCGGGGCCACCCCGCCTCGCCTGGTGAAAGCCTCCAGAGAACGATTCTAAACATTGGAGGGGAGGGTCGGCGGCAGGTCGCCCTCAGGAAGTAGCTGTGAGACTTAAGGGCTCTGAGACTCCAGAGTGCCTCACCTTAAGGCAGAAGAGGGGACTAAAATATTTCAGGAGCTGGGAGGGCTGGAGTGGATGGTTCATATGGAAATTGCTCATGCCCCTACTAGGCTCCCAGCGCTGCTGTAACAAAGTCACAAACTTAGTGGCTTAAGACAACGCACATTTACTATATGTCAGTTCTGGAGGTCGGAAGTCCTAAAATCAAGGTGCGGGCTGGGCTGCTATTCCTCCTGGGTGCCCTGGGTTGCGGGCAGGGTGGGGGCATCTGTATCTATTTCTTGCCTTTTCCTGCTTTCTTTGACTTGTGTTGCCTTCTCCATCTTCAAAGCCAGCAGCGTAGCATTTCCGAGTCTCTCTCTCTCTCCCATCTCTGCTCATCCCGCCACATCTGCTCTGACTCTGATGCCCATTACCTTCTTGTACGTTGGACCCACCCCAGTCATCCAGGATAATCTCCTCATCTCCAGGTCCTTAACTTAATGACACCTGCAAAGACCCTTTTGTCGTATAAAATACACATCCACAGGTTCTGGGGTTACAGTGACATTTTTGGGGGACAATTATTCTTTCTATGACATCCTCTAATGATGTCCCCTGAGAGGGGTCAGATGGTTACTCCTTCGTTAAGATGTTGAGAAATCTGCCAACAGCAGGAAGGGGAGGGTCCTTTTTCCTTTTGAGATGGAGTTTCGCTCTTGTTACCCAGGCTGGAGTGCAATGGCGCGATCTCGGCTCACCGCAACCTCCGCCTCCTGGGTTCAGGCAATTTTCCTGCCTCAGCCTCCTGAGTAGCTGGGATTACAGGCACACGCCACCACACCCAGCTAATTTTTTGTATTTTTAGTAGAGACGGGGTTTCACCATGTTGACCAGGATGGTCTCGATCTCTTGACCTCGTGATCCACCCGCCTCGGCCTCCCAAAGTGCTGGGATTACAAGCATGAGCCACCGCGCCAGGCCGAGGAGGGTCTTTATAGAGTGCTGAGGGGTCTGCCTCTGCACTGAGCGACTGAGGTGGGAATACTTTGGCTTGGAAGGGCTCCCAGGGTCCTGGAGTGGCAGAGCTAGAGACAGAACCAAGGTGGGCCTGGCTACCAGGAGTTTCTGAGGAACTAGAGTTTCCTGGGCAACGGCCTATTTTCATAGATGAGCATAAGGCACAGAGATATGATCTAGATCTCAGCAACATGCTCAAGAGACAAAACTACCCTTGGCTGCTGAGAGATGGATGGAGAGGCAAAGTTTTGTTAGACTTGTTTCCTAAATTCATGAGTGCGCGGAAGAAAAGGGACTGAAAATAAACAACTGTGATCAAAATCAGCGACCGAAACAAGGAGATAATGACTTTGAGAGGTTTTCTGCTTTGCTTTGCTTTGATTTTTTTTTTTTTTTTTTTTTTTTTTTACTTTTGGGAAATGCACACAAGTCCGGGAATTTGGGAAAAGTGAAAAAGGAGCATTGCTACTCCGGACTTGGAGGCTGGCTACTGTGGCCAAAGGCAGTAGAGCAGCAGGGCTGTGGCCTCTGTGTCCTTGCCATGGCATGGCTGGGTTTAGGGGCATAATCAGTGGCAGGTACAGGAGATGACAAAATACCCTCCATAGACTTACAGAATAGGTATGGGGGATATATATTTTTAGGAGGACAGAGATTATGCAAAAAAGGGAAAATATTATCTTCAGAAAAACACTAATACTATTAACTAACATTTATCACTTTTTTTTTTTTTTTGAGATGGAGTTTCACTCTTGTTACCCAGGCTGGAGTGCAATGGCGTGATCTCGGCTCACCGCGACCTCCGCCTCCTGGGTTCAGGCAATTCTCCTGCCTCAGCCTCCTGAGTAGCTGGGATTACAGGCACACGCCACCACACCCAGCTAATTTTTTGTATTTTTAGTAGAGACGGGGTTTCACCATGTTGACCAGGATGGTCTCGATCTCTTGACCTCATGATTCACCTGCCTCCTCCTCCCAAAGTGCTGGGGTTACAGGCGTGCATTTATCACTTTTTATATGCCAGCCTTGTGCTCAGCTCTTTACTTGCATTTTATAATTTCATCATTATTTTCTCAATTTGTGGGGAAGAGGTAAGGGAGGCTTAGGAAAATTAGGTAATCTGCCTGGTTATCTTTAGGTGGGAAGTGGGGGCACAGAGACCACCGCTGGGTCCTTCTGTACAGAGTTTGACAACTTCACCACAGGCCACCCTAGAAATGTGCCACATGGCTCCTCTGTGACTTGTAAGGCTTCTGAAAACCAAGTGATACGCCACATGGAAACTGAGGCTTGCTAAGGTGAAATAACTTACCAGAGGTCACATGGGTTCTTATTTCAGAACTGGGACAAGAATCTAGGTTTCTAGCTTCCAGCTCAGTGTTGTTTTGGTGACAATACACTGTCTGATTGTAGAATCACTCAAGAGGGGGAACAAAGCCCAGGAAATGAGATCAGCCCAGTCTCCATGTGATGAAGCAGACCACAGATCCTCCCCGGATACACGTTTACCCCAAGATGAGAGCAGGCTAAGAGCTAAGAGTGATGAGCCCCTTCACACCCTCCCACCAGCCTCACATAGCACACAGAGCACTTCTCCAACCAGCTTCTGTCACATTTGACATCCACCCTGGGGACCTGATAGCCACCAATAGGAATGAATGAAGCAGAGCAACGAATATTCACGTGGGTAAATTTCACAACGTGATATCGAGAAGACACTCAGAAGTTAAGGTGAATGAGTACAACTTGATAAATATAAAAATACACAAAGTTTAAGAAATGTTAAACAACGCTCTAAGCCTTCTCCTCCCATGTAAGACTGTATTTACCCCCGAGCCTTGCTGGAATACGACTCTAGTATTGTGAGAGACAGAGAAATCCTGGAACCTGTAGATACGTATTTTATATGGTGAAAGGTTTAAGGCTATATTCATATAATGAACTCATGCATACCTTGAACTCATGATGAAGAGCTTGGCTCTTTCCAGGTAGTTGTATTCAATGCTCCAAAGGCCATTTTCTGTGTTGGGAGCACTATGAGTAGGGAGAAGGGTGGAAAACCTTGGCCTCGGCCCAGCTATATCTAGATAAACTGGAAATTTGCCCTGACAGTTTTTTTCCTCTATTGTGCAAGGCAGGGCCAAGTGATGTCATTGGGACATGCAGATGTCTCTGTCGTCTTCTTTGACTGGTGCCAAGAAAAATGATCTTTGCAATCAAGTGATGCTCCTTCCCCTGGCTCAGATTCAGTTACCATTTCTAAACCTGTGGCCACAGGCTCGTTCCTGGAAACTCATGGAACGAGTTTTCCCTTGAGGGAAATCATGCCCGGCTGCTTTCAGCTTTAAAAGAGAGTTCTGGCTTATCTCCAGGATAGTGGAAAAGCTGTTTGCATCTCAGTTCTGTTACAGGGGGCACACACAAAAAGCAAACTAATTGATTCCTTTTTACCTTCTTTATTTATTTATTTATTTATATATTCATTCATTTAAGGAAAGGACACTGATTCAACATCTACTTGAGGACTGCAAAAGAGAGATTACCTGCCCTAAAGGTGAAGTATTGGCAACAGAGGAGACAAACTTGGGAGCAGGCAGCTATGGCATCATGTGGTGCTTCATAGCGAGAAGAGGGGAAGAAGACAGGAGCCTCAGGAAGGATCCCCTAACACAACCTGTAGAAGAGCTGATGGGGAAAGCCTTAGAACAAGGGTCACATGAGATAAGTCTTTAAGAATAAGTGGGAGTTAACCAGATGGAAAATGGGCAGCAGCAATTTTGGACAGAGCAGCAGGTAGAAAGTCAAGGGGCCATGAGAAAGCAGGATGCCTGCGGGAACTGCTAGAGATGGATGGTGGTGAGTGGATGAGATTCTAATCAGGACCATGTTTACCCTCAATTTCTCCAGAGTAGCATGCACACAACAGCAAACACTCCTGTGTATTCCACACTGGGCACTGTACTAGGTGGAATGCTAAATTTCCACATTTTATCTTCATTTTACAGCCAAGGAAGTGTTCTAGGCAAGATTTGACCCTGAGTTGCCATCTTCTACTATTTGCCCTTGACACTGTTGCTACACACAATCTGCTTACCACACAGCTGTTGTGATGGTTACATGATGCGAAGTATGTGAAGGCACTCACAGAACTATAAAATGCTTCATATGTAAAGTCCTGTTTTAACAATACCGATCTTTTAGTGGGAAGCTAGAAGTTTTCACTAGCAAACTTCTAGTTTTAGTGGAAACAATGGCATACTGATAATTTCTACTGTATTTCTAGTTGGTGTGAGGTCAGGGATCTGAGGTAGCAGAGAAAGAAGGGAGGTAGTTTACAACCAGGGAATATATTTTTAAATGTCCCCTTGCATATAAGCCATTTAGATATGAGCGAGATCATCTTTAGCAGATTTATTAGTTTGTGATCATTATTTTGGGAAATTCAAATTATAGTAAATTCCCACCCATGGTTATTATATAGCAGAAATGGTGCATGTCATCAAGGACAAGGGAGGGAATCTCAGGAACTGGGAAGGGTGATTGGATATAGTACCTTCTGAACTCATATTAATAAAATGAGTTTATCTAATGAACCCTAGGGTTGGGAAGGACTTATATGTGGAAATTCTTTTTAGCATAATATGGCTCAGAACTTAGACTATGAGTAGGACTAGCTCCATTTCCAGAGTCTAGTCCAAAATAAACATGTACGATCCCTTAATCAGAAATCTATCAGTTTCACAATGGCAACAGCAGAACCTCATATCAAGTGTGTCACCCTTCTGGGCACAGGGCTCTTTGTGGCTACATGGGTTGTATGCCTAAGATGCTGGCCCCTACTATAAATTAGGAATCTTCCACATAATCTGGCGAAAGGTATGGGCAGAGACTTATCCTTGCAGTGAAAAATGATTTGCTTGAAGATACTTGGGAACAGCTAGTGAAAAACATGAACACAAAAAAGAGGAAATTCTAAGTCAATTTGAAAGATCATGTTTCCTTATTCCTCCCAACAAGGAAGTTTGGAACTTGAAGGTGGAAGAGTGGAATAAGGAACATGTAACATCTGAATATGTATGTTACCTACCTGTTGTTGATCTATTCAAATGACACGTAACTTTTATTGGGAATCTAGACCACTTCTACTGCAACAGAAGCTCACCCTTTTTGCTGAGGATTTTGCTGAGGATTTTCAGGGGAAATCAAACAATGTAACTCTGGTCTGGGTGCACCATGGTGACCACAAGGGCAAGAAAAATATTCTCTCCACTAGGTTTCTTAAATGTTCACCCCCACTTCTTGACTTCACCCCACAGCTTCATGGGCATGCAACCCATGTAGCCACAAAGAGCCCTGTGCTCAGAAAGGCAACATACTTGATGTAAGGTTCTGCTGTTGCCATCTTGAAATTCATAGAGTTCTGATTAAGGGATCCTGCATATTTATTTTGGACTAGACTTGGCAAATGGTATAGCTAGTCTTACTCATAATCTAAGTTCTGAGCCATATTGTGCTTAGTCTTTAAAGTGTTCATAATCTGAACCGCTTATACCTGTTTTTCAGTTCTTCCAAATGCCCATTATCTGTTTTTATTTGCCAGATGATTGTGATCCATTTCCTGACATGTTCTTTATTTTTATTTTTTTAACTAAAATTTTTTAAATGTAACTCTGGCCTGGGTGCACCAGGAGGGCAAGAAAAATATTCTCTCCACTAGGTTTCTCAAATGTTCACCCCACTTCTTGAGTGAACACCCGACACAAAGAGGATCTCTTTTGCAGATGAATATGGTACCCCTGACAACACAGTGGGTTGCTTCAGTAGCATCCATTCGACATATATTTATTCAGCATTACCAAATATCAGGGGCTATGAAGGATGTTATATATAAAAGAATACAGAAGGTAAGTATGGGGCTTACATTCTATTGATGGAGACAGACATAAAAAATTGTCACATGAATAAATATACAATAGATATATAAATGCAATGATGGAAAAGAGAAGGAACGGTTATACACAAGAGCTGGTTACTTCTTTAACTGCATGGTTAAGGATACCCTCTCTGTGGAAGAGATACTTTAACTGAGACCTGAAGATGAGAAGGAACCAGCCAGGCAAAAAACTGGTACAGGTGTGGGGTAGAGTGGTCTAGGTAAAACGTGATAATTCTAAGGCCAGAAATCATATTGGGGATCTGAGATTTTGAAAGAATTTTACAATGTTCAATGCATTGTGAGTTAGGGATCAAGGCTAGCGAGGCAGGTAGGGTCCAGAGCATACAGAGAAACAGGAAGTATGGGTGCTGAGCAATCAAAAGGATGGACTGAGCTGGTTACCAAGCTATTGCTTCTCAGCTTCAAAGCTGCCCTTACACACTCATTTCTTCTGGATGCTGAGATGGAGACTCTATAAAACCACAGTTCTGCATTATCAGCTCCCAACCTGCTAAGCTCTGCTGAAGGAAGACACTGAAGGGACACTGGAAGGCTGGAGGCATAGGAAGATACCTGCTCCTTCCTTTTTTGCTTCCAGTTCCTGTGACAATAGATTTCAGTTTGCAGTTTTCCTAATACACCCTGGTTCAGCTTCATTTCCATCCCAAACCCACCCTGAAACAGGAGCAACAGATGGCTGGAGAACCTTCCTTAGAGGTCTAACACATGGACAGTTTCCTCCAGGTGTCTCATAATCCTAAGCTCTTAATAATTTCAACCTTATCTCTGTATTTTCCCAAGACTTAAGGCAGGTAGCTTTTCCCTGCATTTAATACTTTTTATGATACCTTATTGTTTTCTTCTTGACTTTTTGCGTTCTCTAACATTGGTTGAAATTATTTGTGCAAATTCTTTTTGTTAAAATAACTAGCGTGGTTTCTCTGTTTTGACTGGATCCCAGTTGATACAGGTGATGTCAGAAAGTGGAGATAAAAGTGATTTTCAAGTTTCCAGCTAAGTTGGGTATAAGCGCAACTTGCCTAATACCATTTCCATGGGAAGACTTGAATAAGAAAACTTGGCTGTATTACCTAAGCAAAAGTTTAGTTTTGGACATGTAAGCTGTGAAATGCCTTAAATGAGACATTTAAATGGAGGTGCTGCAGAAGCAGTTGGATGGACAAACTCAGATCTCAGAGATATGTCTTGTACAAGTAGGTAAAACTATACAGGAGATGGAAAGATTGAATAAAGCCCAGAAAAGTTCTGTGGTCTGGAAGCCAAGAGAAGAGAGTTTCAAGAAGAGGGTGTGGGGTACTGCATAAAAATAGACATATCAATCAATTGAGTCGAATTGAAAACACAGAAATAATCCCTCGTATTTATGGTCAACTGATTTTTAGCAAGGTTGCCAAAACAATCAGTAAAAAAGATTTTTTTTTTTTTTTTTAACAAATGGTGCAGGAACAACTGGATGTCTACATTTAAACAAAAGTAGTTGGACCCCTGACTCACACCATATGCAATAATTAACTCAAAATGGATCAAACAACTAAATGTAAGAGTTAAAACTAAAAATCTTAGAAGGAAACATGGGGTAAATCTTCGGGATTTTGGATTAGGCAGTGGTTTCTTAAATACAACACCAAAACACACACACAAAGGAAAAATAATGAACTTCACAAATGGAAAACACTTGCTTCAAAGGACATCATCCAGAAAGAGGAAATCAACCCAAAGACTTGAAGAATATATTTGCAAATTATATATCTGATAAGGGACTTGTATCTAGAATATATAAATAACATAACTCACTAAAAATAAACAAGTCAACCGTTTCTTTAAAAATGGGCAAAAGATCTACACATTTTTCCAATGTAGATATAAAAATAACCTATACATACATGAAAAGATGCTCAACCTCATTAGTCATCAGAAAAATGCCAGCAAAACCACAACCACATCCCACCCACTAGGATGGCTGTAATTTAAAAAAAACAGACATAACAAGTGTTGATGAGAATGTGGAGAAATTAGAACTTTTATTCATTGCTGATGGGAATGTAAGAATGGTTTAGTCACTTTGAAAAACAGTCTGGCAGTCCCTCAAAAGGTTTAACATAGAGTTAACACATGACCCAGCACTTCTATCCTAGGCATAGACTCAAAAGAAATGAAACATATGTGCTCAAGACAATGTGTACATTAATGATCAGAGCAGCATTATTCATAATAGCTAAAAACTTGACATAATCCAAATGCCCACCATGTAATTAACAGATGAACAAAATATGGTAGAGCTATACAGTGGAATATTATTTGGCAATAAAAAAGGAATGGAATACTGATATGTGCTACAACACGGATAAACTTTGCAAACATACTGTTTGAAAGAAGCCAGTCACAAAAGATCACATGATACATAATTCCATTTATATGAAATATCCATACTAGACAAATCTCTAGAGACAAAAAGTAGATGACTGATTTCCTAGGGCTGAAAGGAGGGCTGGGGGGATTAGGGAGTGATGGCTAGTGGGTACAGGTTTCTTTCTGGGGTGATGGAATATTCTAAAACAGATTGTGTTAAAAAAACCCATCACATTGTATACTTTAAATGAATTATTTGCATGGTACATAAATTATATCTCAATAAAGTTGTACAACAGATGAATATTCTTGTAGCAAAAATTAAAAGATGAGATAGTGAAATGCACAAAATGCTACTAAATGGTGCTGTCAAATCAGGATGAAAAATCCAACATATTTGGTAACATGCGAGAGAGTGGTCACTCTGATAAGAGCTGGTGACGTGAGCTTGCCGGAAAAGTCTCAGAGTTTCCAGGCCACGAAGAATGTTTATTGGAGATTATCAACATGCGTTTCAAAATGAGATCAATCTGTGAATTAGAGCAGACCCCAAATATGGGTCTGCGTGAAGAAAAATGACAAAAATAAGGAATTGGACTTGCCTAAGGTTACTTTCGCCAGGTTTTACTATGTCCTCAGCAAGAAAGTAAAGGAAACATTTAAAACAGAAACACTTTGTAACTGGGTAAGGGATCATGTTCTCTGGTTTCTTACCTGTTCCTCCTGTAGATGAATCCAGGATTCAGTGATGCCTAATCCTTTAGTGTGAAGGATCCTTTAGGTGAGAGAAGCCTTTATTCCCTCTGAAATGGTTCTTCTGTGTCCCCACCCAAATTTCATATTGTATTGTAGCTCCCATAGTTTTCATATGCTGTGGGAGGAACCCAGTGGGAGATAATTGAATCAGGGGAAGTTTTGTGGTAATGTATAAGTTCTGTAGTAATGAATAAGTCTCACGAGATTTGATGATTTTATAAGGGGTTTCCTTTTTTGCTTGGCGCTCTCATTCTCTCTTATCTGCCACCATATAAGATGTGCCTTTTGTCCTCCACCATGATTGTGAGGCCTCCCCAGCCACATGGAACTGTGAGTCCATTAAACCTCTTTTTCCTTTATAAATTACCCATTTTTGGGGTATGTCTTTATCAGCAGCATGAAAACAGACTAATACACCTTCTTTGGGTTTGGTGGGTGGGGATGGGGAGAGGTGGAGATAACCTGCCTCACTGAAACCTAGCATCTGGGTTCCAAGTGCATAATTCCTTGCTGGCCCCAGATACTGAACCAGCTTCTCCTGTGTTTAATTTGTGTCTAGTCAAAGTTTCATGGCATCAGACAAGTCGCTGCCCCAGTGTGGTCATATGAATCTCTTCTTGAACACTGAAATGCATAGGGCAATGAGAGATTGGAGGATCAGCAGGCTGACGTCTGTTCTTTAAGAACTCTTTAGCATAAATAGTCAGACATAAATGTGCCTGCTCATGTAAGCTATGCTTTAGGACATAGTTTCTCTAATGGTATCTTGTGAGATGTCACTGGTGATTCTGCAAGAGAATGTGAATGAAAAAGTAAACCCTAATTACATTTTTTTTCTCATAAGTTATTAGGGTACAGGTGGTGTTTGGTTACGTTAGTTCTTTAGTGGTGATTTGTGAGGTTTTGATGCACCCATCACCCAAGCAGTATACATTACGCCCATTTGTAGTCTTTTATCCCTCGACCCCTCCCACCCTCTCCCCCAAGTTCCCAAAATTCATTGTATCCATTGTATCTTCATAGCTTAGTTATCAGTGAGAACATACGATGTTTGGTTTTCCATTCCTGAGCTACTCCACTTAGAATAATAGTCTGGGTCACTGCAAATGCCATTAATTCATTCCTTCTGATGGCTGAGCAGTCTTCCATCGTTTTTTATCCACTCATTGATTGACAGGCACTGGGGTTGGTCCCGTGATTTTGGGATTGTGAATCATGCTGCTGTAGTCTGAAGTATCTTTCTGGCATCATGACTTTTCATATATATTTGCAAGTATCTTTCCTGCATACTGACTTCTTTTCCTTTGGGTAGATACCTAGTAGTGGGATTGCTGGATCAAATGGTAGTTCTGCTTTCAGTTCCCTAAGGAATTTCCACACTATTTTCCATAGTGGCTGTACTAGTTTGCATTCCCTCCAGAAGTGTAGAAGTGTTCCCTGATCACTACTGCATCCATGCCAACCTCTACTACTATTTTTTTAAACTTTTTGATTATGGCCATTCTGGCAGGAGTAAGGTAGCATTGCAGCTGCACTGGGGTAAACCCTACCTTTTGAACCTCACATACTGCACAATGCTAGTGACCCAGCAGCCCTGTCAGGATTTTTTTTTAGGGATCCTTGAGCCTTGTTATGTTGCCGTAAACAGGACTGTGTTTATTTGTGGGTGTCCATTCTCAGTTTAATGTGTGAACTGGGGAAGGCTGTTGATAATTGGTGGATGCTATAGTGTCCCTGGAAAGATTCCATGCTGAAGATACTAGCCTCTCCCTCCCAAGATCACCTTCCCTACCAACCTTCTCACACTCCTGACAGATAGAAGGGAGCAAGCAAGTTGCACTCAGCCTGACAGTAAATTGCAGGGACATTTCCATTCTACGGAAGGAAATTCTTTTTGTGTGTTGCAACTCAGCTTCTGCTCTGGCATTTTGCTGTCGTAAGCATTGTAAGGCAAGTTTATATAGGTTAGAAGAGGATTTCATTGCGACATTTTCATATTTTCTTTGCAAGTTCTGTTCAAGTATTTATCATGCTGTGTTATCATTCATTAGTATTTGTGTTGCAATCATGTTGGAGAGTCCATGTGGTGATTTCTGAAAATGAGATGTGAAAAGGAAGAGGAGAATTTAAGTCTACACCTACAAACTGTGCTGATAAAGTGATGAAGAGCTACACTCTTCTGAGTCGTTTCATTGTATAAGTGCAATAAAGGGCAGATAAGAAATGTATATGTTCATATTTACAATGGAAACTGCTTATCAAGGAATTTCACGGGGCATTCGAGTCTTGCCTGATTTTGTGTCTTTCCTGGCAAACAACTTTCGACCATAGCAATGGCTCCAGCAGAGCAGAAAAGACCCTTCACCTCACAGCTGTGGAGTAAAGGTGCTGATTATCTGAGATCGCCATTGGAATCTCAAAAGGGTGTAAAGCGTTTGCTAAAGAGTCACTTTCTGAGAAATGACTCAGAATTCAGCTTATCAGCAGAACTTAGTGCCCAAAAAAGTCAAGGCCACACCTTTGATGAGAATCTAATAACCCCACTAGCATGTAAAATTTATACTGAGTTAAAGTCTAGGCTCATTTTCAGCATAAGAAATTGAAAAACAAAATCCACTCTCAAATGATAAGACAAATTGAGATATTTCTGAAAAGCCTCTTGACCCTGAAAACATTTTGAATGATACACTGATAAAAAAGGAGCAGCATCTAAGACACCAGTCATGTCATCTCTAAGTCAGATTGGAAAATACTAATGAAATTCAAGCAATATTTTCAACTAGGAAAAGCTGCTCAAACCAAGCACAGGTCAAGACCTACTTTACATTTTGTCTGCCTATTTTGAAACAAAGCATCCGTGTTGGGGACGTTGTGTTAGCGTCTGTACTGGTAACACAGAGTTGGCTTGATAAGAGGCTTCACGTCTTTTGTAAAATAAGAACATTCTGACATTGTCACAACACACTGATTTGTTCATGCAGTAGTGCTCGTGTCAAAAACTCTTGGAGTGACCAGGCACAGTGGCTCACACCTGTAATCCCTGCACTTTGGGAGGTCAAAGTGGGTGGATCACTTGAGGTAAGCAGTTCGAGATCAGCCTGGCCAATATGGGGAAACCCCGTCTCTACTAAAAATACAAAAATTAGGTGTGGTGGCGGGCACCTGTCGTCCCAGGTACTTGGGAGGCTGAGGCACAAGAATCACTTAAAACCAGGAGGCAGAGGTTGCAGTGAGTTGAGATTTCACCACTGCACTCCAGCCTGGACAACAGAGCAAGACTGAAAGAAAAAGAGAAGAAAGAAAGACAGAAAGAAAGAAAGACAGAAAGAAAGAAAGAAAGAAGAAAGAAAGAAAGAAAGAAAGAAAGGTAATAAAAGGTTTGAATTCTGCTGTAAATATAGTTAGCTTTATTAAACAGAGATAAGTTTGATTGAGATTTTTTTTAATTTTGTGAAAAGTCAGATAAAGAAACATCATCTTCTCCTCCAAACAGAAATGTCATGCCTGTGTTTGAGGGATACTTTCAAGATGATACAAGACCAGGATTTTGGGAGTGCTTTGAAGATGGAGAATGGCTTGTTAACACCAGTCACATAGGTAGATGTTTTTCATAACATCAACTGGTTGAATAAGCCTCTGAAAAGCCCTGGAGAAAACGTTTTCACCACAAATGTCAAGATTTTTTAGATTTAAAAGAAAATAAGTTTTTGGAAAAACCATGCTGCAGAATAAATCCTCCAGCTGTTTCCATTGTTGCTTGAGCCTGGGGCCGTCAGTAAGTCTCAATTCTTACTGAGTGGAACCTGGCAGAACCACAGAATAAAATGGAACCATATTTTCCCTCTCTGTAAACACAAATGCATGCAGGAGAAGGAGCGTTTCTCTGAATCTTTGACGTAGCCTGAGAACAGAGTCTGGAGAGAAAAGGAAGAATCCTGCACCCATGCAACCCCATACTCTCTAGATGGGACTCACAAACTCTCTGGAGACCAGTCCTGGGTTTCCGGGTAAGAGAGTGCTCTGCCAGCCTCAGGGAAACGATGAACATTTCACTGCAGTTGCAATTTCTCACATGTAGGAGCAAATTTTCTGTTATTTCATAAACAACAAGAGCAAGGGGGAAAGTCATAGTCCTTCGGTTGAAAATGACATCTGTGTGTACCTCGAGATTGACTCAGAACTGAATTTTTAGGCAGTACTGAGCAGGCACATGTTTCACGTGAAAGAAGGTTAAGTTGATCACCAGCGGCCAGTGGTTTCATCAGTCATGCCTGTGTAATGAAGCCTTCATAAAAATTAAAAAGGACAGAGTTCAGAGACTTTACAGTTACTGGAACACGTGGAGGGTCCTGGAGGGCGTCGTGCCCCGGACGCGAAAGCTCTCCACCCCTTCCCACGTATCCCACCATATGCATCTCTTCATCTGTGTCCTTGGCAACATTCTTTAGAATAAACCAGTAAACATGTTTCCCTGAGTCCTGTGGGTGACTCTTGCAAATTAATCAACCCCAGAGAGAATCATGGAAACCCTGACTTGACGGCAGTTGGTCAGAGTTCGGGAAGCTTGGACTTGTGACTGGGAAGAAGGAGGGGATTGGGGACTGAGCCTTCAACCTGTGGGATCCGCCGCTATCTCCAGGTAGATAGAGTTGGAATTGAATTGGAGGACACCCCGCTGGTGTCCACGGCTTGGTGGTGAGAAGAAACTCCCACACCTTTGGTCACAGAAGTCTTCCGTGTTTATTGCTCTAGTGTGAGAAGAGAGGAGAAACCTGGTTTGAGCGACATTTTCCCAAGGCAAAAGGGAAGAGCTTAATTTCAAATGGTAAACTAAGTTAGCTATGTTTTTTTTCTAGGAAACATTGATTGCTTAAAAAGATATGATTACTAGGCTGGGCATGGTGGCTCATGCCTATAATCCCAGCACTTTGGGAGGCCCAGGCGGGTGGATCACGAGGTCAAGAGATCGAGACCATCCTGGTCAACATGGTGAAACCCCGTCTCTACTAAAATTAGCTGGGCATGGTGGCGCGTGCCTGTAGTCCCAGCTACTCGGGAGGCTGAGGCAGGAGAATTGCCTGAACCCAGAAGGCGGAGGTTGTGGTGAGCTGAGATCGCGCCATTGCACTCCAGCCTGGGTAACAAGAGCGAAACTCAGTCTCAAAAAAAGAAAAAAAAAATATGTCACACATCTTTAACCCTTTGTATCCTAAACATCATTTAAAACTTCCCTCCAGATTAAAAAAATCGAGAAGTCTGCTCATTGGAGCCTTTAGCTGCCTGTCTTAGAAATTCACACTCAGGGTGTCAGAAAGTTCATCTTCCATAGGCATTTACCATAAGGAATTTAATTCCTTCTATCCCTGATCAACTCCAAGCTTTTTAAAAAAGTAGCATAATAAATGTTACGAGTGCATTTTTTGTGTGTGAATTTTTAGACTCATTAATTAACACAATTGTTGGATTTTTCTTCTTTTTCTTTTCTTTTTGGAGACAGAGTCTTACTTCATTGCCCAGGCTGGCGTGCAGTGGCGCAATCTCGGCTCACTGCAACCTCCACCTCCTGGGTTCAAGTGATTCTCCTGCCTCATCCTCCTGAGTTGCTGGGATTACTGGCATGCACCACCACGCCTGGCTAATTTTTGTATTTTTAGTAGATAAGGGGTTTCACCATGTTGGTTATGCAGGTCTCGGACTCCTGACCTCGTGATCTACCCACCTTGGCCTCTCAACGTGCGGGGGTTACAAAAATTAGTGGTAGTGAAGATGTATGGGTGGCATAAAATATTTTAGAGCCACTACTTACACTTACAAGACCAAATTACATCCCTATCTGGGCCTGTGTTTAGAATGGGTCAGAGTTTTTTTGTTGCCTGATGACAGGTGTTGGGGTCACAGAGTCCTCTTTCTGCAATGTTGTGTATGTCCCAGAGAGTCTCTGGCAAGATGTGGACAGATTTCTAAAAGGTCAGGGAGCTCAGACTCCAGGAAGCTTGCAGAACCCTTCCCTTTTGCCTGCTAATAAATGATTACATACAAAATATCTAAATGCATGGTGGTGTTGAATTTGTGGCTTGATTCTATTATAACCAGGTGGCAGATCTGTGAGAACACAGCCAACCCTCACTCACTTGGAACTTTCTGTACTACTGCGTTCTCTTCCAAAAGAACCAAGAATTTTTCATGGTCAAGTACAAGTGGACACAGCTGTCGGTTTGCAACAGCCAGGTTTATCAACGATGGTGTTTTGCCACGAGTGGGATCCAGAATGAAAGGGCCATGAGATCTGAAGGGTGAGCAATGGGAGGGGTTGCACTATTGATCTATAGAACGTTGATCCTCCTCAGTTGAATTAGGCGGAATGTAGTCGCGAGGGTGGTTTAATGACTGATGTGAAGGAAGACTTTGCCGTGTTCTTTTAATGCTTTTCTTCTTCCCCTCTAAAAAGAAAATTTCAGTACTGTGACCACAATTTAAACCTTAATGACACCTTAAATAAAGACACTGGCCCCTCAGGGAATCCTTTGTTATTTAGTATGGTAACTTGCTTCTTGATTTGACAAATATAAATTCTTTTGAAGAGAAATTTTAATCCAAGGCCGGCTTTTCCCTTAACGCTCCTTTTTGTCCATTAAGAGATGTTAAATATTAAGTGCACACAGTGATATTAGTAGCACTTTTCATAAAATAAGGTTTGATATAGAAATTCGCTGCAAAATTAACTGCAGAAAGTTTTATATGGAAATGAATTTTGGGTTAACCACTATTTTATTTCACGTTGAACATGAAAATTTGCTGAGCTTATTGACTTTATTATTCCACTGTGTTCTTTCAATGTAATTTGCTAGTCTTTTAAACTTTTGCCCAGGAAAACAAACCTGAAAATAACCTTATTGCTCATTTCAAGAATATCTTGAAAGACCCATCATCTCACCATTAGAAAACATGAAACGGGGCTGGGTGCGGGTGGCTCACTCCTGTAATCCCAGCACTTTGGGAGGACGAGGCGGGTGGATCACAAGGTCAAGAGATCGAGACCATCCTGGTCAACATGGTGAAACCCCGTCTCTACTAAACATACAAAAAATCAGCTGGGCATGGTGGCGCGAGCCTGTAATCCCAGCTACTCAGGAGGCTGAGGCAGGAGAATTGCCTGAACCCAGGAGGCGGAGGTTGCCGTGAGCCAAGATCGTGCCATTGCACTCCAGCCTGGGTAACAAGAGCAAAACTTCGTCTCAAAAAAAAAAAAAAAGAAAAAAGAAAAAAAGAAAAGAAAACATGAAACGACAGATTATATCTGAAGATTGTGTGAATCTGTTACCTGGAAGCCCTTACAATTCCTTTATCCACCAATCCTAAACTATTAATTACATCCTGATCTTTACTTAATCCTAATTACATGCCCACCTTGAAACACCTATCTTAATTCAGACTTCAAAATCTTTCAATCCTCCAGGTCTCCCCTTTGAAATGCTACTAAGACAGCAGAAAGAATATGTATAAGTATAAATATATTTATATTAGTTTTTTAAAAACAGTGTCATCCTCTTTGTGAAACCGTATGCTAACATTTGCTGAGCATTAATAAGCACTGGTGCTGCGCCCTTTCTCACATTGAGTTCTCAAGACAACAGTATGTGAAAGGTACTATTATTATTCCAATTTTACAGAATGGGAAAATGAGGCTTAAAAATGTCAAATGTAGTAATTTCCCTACGATTGCACAACTAGAAAGGAGAGGGGCCAGGAGCCCTGGTGATTTATCCTCAGAGCCCACCGTTTGAACCAATGTTAATCTCTCTTCCAGTTCTTTTAGGTAACAATGGCTCTTAATCATGTGCTGTATGTTTCACTGAGTTTTCTTCGTATCCCCTCTTCTAGTCGAAACCAGAAGACCCAGTGTAATATCGAGGGTTCCCACACAGCCCAAATGCTCAGTGCTGGTAAAGCTGAAAACGGATCCAATGCTCTTGCAGACAGTGAATGTCCAAGTTAGGAGTCATCTGTTCCCCTTTCAGAGAGTTCAACGACTGCGAGGAAAAGAGAGACACTAACGACTGAAGTAATTCAATCAATAAGGTATGAACCGCTTTGCTTTAAATCGATCTACAGAAGCATTTGTACACCTCATCTCTCCTGCTTCACCAAGGTCTTGACTCATTGCTGCAGGTTGTATAATTAGTCTCATTAATCTAGCAAATGATGGCAAAATGCTTGGTAATGATGTCTAACTGGGGCATGTCCAAGGAACCTTTGTTGTTTAATTAGGAGGTAATGGATGAGCTTGTAGAGAGACCAGGGTTATAAAAGGCGGGTGCATGGCAATGTGCTCATGGCTAGTTCAATAGGATGGCTTTTTAAGCCAACTGTTCAAATAAATTGGCATCATTATGGTACATGAATTAAAAAGGGGTCATTATTCGCTAACTCACTTTACTTAACATCTTTCTTTTTTTTTGAGGCGGAGTTTCGCTCTTGTTACCCAGGCTGGAGTGCAATGGCGCGATCTCGGCTCACCACAACCTCCGCCTCCTGGGTTCAAGCAATTCTCCTGCCTCAGCCTCCCGAGTAGCTGGGATTACAGGCACGCACCACCATGCCCAGCTAATTTTTTGTATTTTTAGTAGAGACAGTGTTTCACCGTGTTGACCAGGATGGTCTCGATCTCTTGACCTCGTGATCCACCCGCCTCGTCCTCCCAAAGTGCTGGGATTACAGGCTTGAGCCACCGTGCCTGACCTTTACTTAACATATACTTAGAAGCAACCAATTACTACTGGGGATAATAAATGGTGCCCAGATGAACAACCACGTGCAGTACAAGGAACGGTGTCTGAGATCACGCCCGGCCCTACTTAGCCACCATCTTTCCATATGGAGTCATAGGTTTGGAGATCTATCCCTTCTTAGGATGAAACACCAAGCTACTAAATTGCAAAAACCTTCTGTATTTATTCTTTCTAGTTGCCGTTTCCTTGACAATAAATGAAGAGCTCGTCCTCTGATGTTTGTTTTGTTCTCTTATTTACTCCAAAAAGATGATGTTAAAATTTACATTTCAGTTTGGGTGCTTTTAGTTGTAAGTCACAGAAAAGCAAACTCAGATTGTCTTAAACAAGAAGGGAGAGCTAGTGGCTAGAGGCAGAGCAGGCTTAGCTCTCGAATCAGAGCCCTGATTTTAGTCTTAGATGTTTCTCTCCACTCTGCCCTTCTCTGGCACTCAACCTTTATGGATGCTACATGTAGAGGGAGGGAGCATGGAAGATGTGGAGACAACTGCTATGTCTCCTTCTGTGTACACCGGTAACCTCGTCTCCATGTTGGGAGAAGCCGTAGATGATACTTTGAGGAGAACCGAGTTCCAGAGCTGGTTGGTCAATCTTCCTATAACCAGATCACAGGTCCACTTGACCACCGCCTGCAGAGTCCAGTTAGCAAGAACTAAGTCTAGTATAAAGAAAGTGACATTTTATTTTATTCTTAAATGATTTTTTAAAAATTAAATTAATTAATTAATTAATTTAGATGGACTCTTGCTCTGTCACCCAGGCTGGAGTGCAGTGGCGTGATCACAGCTTACTGCAAATTCCACCTCCTGGGCTCAAGCGATTCTCCGGTCTCAGTCTCCCAATAGCTGGAATTACAGGCAAGCACCACCATGTCCAGCTAATTTTTGTATTTTCAGAAGAGACGGGATTTTGTCACGTTGGCCAGGCTGGTCTCCAACTCCTGACTTCAGCTGATCTGCCTGCCTTGGCCTCCCCAAGTGCTGCAATTATGGGTGTGAGCCACTGTGCTCAGTCAAGAAAGTGACATCTTATTCGAAAGCTAGCTTCCTGTCGTAAGGGTACTGCTTCACTTGTGGAGCAGAGAGTGGGCACCTTTAGAAGGGGGCCTGGCAAGAGTGGCATGCAGGGAAGGGAGTGAGCAGCTGGGGGGGCTCCATGCGACTTGCTTTGGTGCTTGATCTACTAGATGGTCAAGCTTGCACCGTCACAAGCAGAGCCAGGTTGCAAAGCTGACTTGTCTCAAGACATGCTCCAGGTGGGAGAGAGTTTCATGGTGGGAATACTTTGGGTTATAAATTGACTGTTGTCTCTTCAGGCAGTCTCCTGGGGGAAAGGTTTCTGCTCGGGAACCTCTGAGTAAGTAGTCTACAGTTTCATAAGCTTGTAAAGAACATCTGGAGAAGGTAGAATGTTATCATTGCATTTCTAAAGAGCTAAGTAGGAAGTGAGGAACAGGGGAAAAGGAGAAAATAAGGAAATACTAATTAAAAAGTGACTCATTCTCTTTCTCTTAGAAAAATGGGCGTACTCAGTTACGTTCCCACTGACAAAGACTCTCTTCTTGATCAAGCCCAGGCTCCTCTGAGCCATCTCAACTAGGCCTTGGCCTTGACCCACGAGGATGGCAGACTCTCAGCATAGACAATTTTTTCTACCCATCCCCACACTGAGAGACACCAACAAGGACCATCATTGTAATTGAACTCAAGTCTGGCCTACTCATTGCTTGAAAGCCAAAAATCTCAAGAGAGCTTTGGTGAAAAGCAAGTTAGCTTCATTCAAGAAGCCAGCAACCTGGAGGAGGGAGTGAACTAGTGCTCAGAGACCACCTCTCTGAGCTTTGCCTCTGGATCTTGATCCAGGGGGTTTTCAAGGGAATTTAGGGGAAATGATGACCAAAGCGTCTCTGTGAAATGTGCACGGTCACATGCAGCCAGTTAATCATTGCTTTCTGGGCCAGTGTGTTGTGACCTTCTGCACATGAGGTCACTCTATTTTTTTTTTTTTTGAGACAGTCTCATTCTGTCACCAGGTGCCAGGCTGGAGTACAGTGGCACGATCTTGGCTCACTGCAACCTCCACCTCCTGGGTTCAAGCAATTCTCCTGCCTCAGCCTCCTGAGTAGCTGGGAGTACAGGCATATGCCACCATGCCCAGCTAATTTTTGTATTTTTAGTGGAGATGGGATTTCACCATATTGGCCAGGATGGTCTCGATCTCTTGACCTCGTGATCCGTCCACCTTGGCCTCCCAAAGTGCTGGGATTATAGGCTTGAGCTACTGTGCCTGGGCTGCAGTCACCCTATTCTTATCAGGCTCCTCAGCCCATTTCCAGAGCTGTTGGCTGGCAAATTTTCTTTTATCTCTGTTGAAGATCTTGTTTGTCTGAAGCTGTTTTTAGTAAATAATGTACAAACTCAAGTGAAGCAATAATTATATTCAAGCAAGCTTTTCTCTATCAAGGAGTCAGCGCCGTCACAGCACAGTTCCTAACAGCTCAAGGTTGAACCATTGGGGTGAGGACTCCAGACTCTGTAAGTTCCTGCCTGGGAAAACCCTAGGCTGCCAGGATAATTTACTTTCTGTTCCAGCCAACCCCTGAAGATAGGGCACCTGCCTTCAGTCTCCATGGGAGGACAGGAACATAACTTGGTTAAGCGCCAGTTAACACACACACAGACTAATCACATAAACCAACCACCCCTTCCTGCTTCTTCTACGTTTCCGCTTCCCTGACTCTACCGAGCCTCAGATCCATCCCTACCCCTACTTTCTCATTCTTTCCTTGAAACACTTGTTCACCTCTGCACAGACAAAAGATGGGCTCAGTGTACACTGGACACTTCCCCATTGCAATAGAGTGAATAAAATCTGTTCTCAACTTGAACTAGTGTCCAGCATTGGCACCGTGCTCTGTAAGAACGACTTCCAAGTTCCTACTCCCTCCCAGGCCTCTTCACTGTGGTTTCTTTGTGTTTGTAGAACACACAGTTAAAGTAAGACCCGCTATTATTACAGACCACGGGTTCTTAGGTTCCCATGCAATAGAAATTGACATGAAGCCAAGCATGTTTCCCAGACAGGGCTTTATTGAGAGCCTCTGCTTGAGCACAAGGGAGACAGCACAGGAGGAAGGGTTCTCCGGCTGGCTCCCTGGGAAGAGCTGCTTGGGATCTTTCATATGGGAAAAGAAAGGGGTCCACGTTAAAGAAAAGGTATGACCAATCCTGGTCATTGTTGCTTGAGCCTGGGGCCATCAGTAAGTGCCTTTTCCTTCCTTCCAGCCAGCAGAATCACGGGTACTGTTGCTTCTTTTCTCTCTAAGGACCTGCCTGGCTAGATCAGATCCACCCAGGATGATCTCCCTTATGGTGAACTCAAGGTCAGCTGATTTGCTACCCATTCACAGCCATATCTGCTCATAGTCACAGTTCACACTCACATTCTAGGGAAGGGGAATGACACATGGGGTAGGAATCTCGGAGATGCTGTTAGAATTCTCCCTGCCACAATCCGCTCTCTGCCCCTCAATGATTTATTTATCCCAAATGCAAAATACATCAACCTCTCCAAAAGTCACAAGTCTTATTCTGCTACAGCATTAGTTCGAAGTCTAAAATCTCATCTACATTTTATCAGCTCAAATCTAAAATCTAAATCAGTACCAAATGGAAATGAGGCTGTTAGGTGTAATGCACTGAGTACAGCTACCGGGGTCCACTTCTCTTCATTTGCTGATACGTGAAGCTAAAACTATAAATTATTTGCTCCCAATACACAGTGGTGGGATAGGCATAGAATAACAGCTGCAGACTTTGTGTTCCAAAAGATGGGCAAATGAGCCGGGTGCGGTGGCTCATGCCTGTAATCCCAGCACTTTGGGAGGCCGAGGCGGGTGGTCAAGAGATTGAGACCATCCTGGTCAACATGGTGAAACCCCGTCTCTACTAAAAATACAAAAAATTAGCTGGGCATGGTGGTGCATGCCTGTAATCCCAGCTACTCAGGAGGCTGAGGCAGGAGAATTGCCTGAACCCAGGAGGCGGAGGTTGCCGTGAGCCGAGATTGTGCCATTGCAGTCCAGCCTGGGTAACAAGAGCGAAACTCCGTCTCAAAAAAAAAAAAAAAAAAAGGGGGCAAATGAAAGGTAAAAGCCACCTGTTCAAGGCAATTCCAAAATGCATATAAGCCAACAGAAATTTCTTGATTAGATTTCAAGATTGGAGAATGATTTTTCAGGACTTTCAGATACACCCTCTGGGGTTGTGATTCCATCCTATGAATCATCTTTTCTTTTTCATGAAAGGTGGCTCCTGTTTGCAGTTGGGTGGTTTTGTCAGCCTGCTTCCTGTTAGAGAATTTTGGGGGTTCAATAGCATCTTTTCATTTCTTACTGTGTCTTTTTCAACCCAAGCTGGCAGTTTTTCTGCTGGAACAATTTTGTTAAGAAGTTGGTGGTTCTTTGATGAATTTCACTGGATGTCACTCTTTTATAAAAGCCACATCCACAGATCTTTTCAAGAGAATCAGTTCACTGTCTTTGGCTTCCATGGAAATGGCTGAAGGATACCCTAATACTCCCTAGAGGCCCTTCAACTTGATTGAAGCACAACTTTACTCTCTTAAAAGGCCCTTTGTTTAACTGAATACACTGGCTTTTTAATCTTTCTGAAGTTTATCTACTCATCAGTTGATGAATGTTTCTGTTATTTCCAATTTTGGGCTATTATAAAGAAAGCTACTGTAAATACTTGTTTACAAGTCTTTGTGTGGGCATATATTTTTATTTCTCTTAGGTAATTAGTTAAGAGTGCAATTGCTGGGTCATAGGGGAAACATATAAGAAATTGTTGGTGGGGCGCTGTGGCTCAGACCTGTAATCCCAGCACTTTGGGAGGCCGAGGCGGGTGGATCACGAGCTTAAGAGATCGAGACCATCCTGGTCAACATGGTGAAACCCTGTCTCTAGTAAAAATACAAAAAATTAGCTGGGCATGGTGGTGTGTGCCTGTAATCCCAGCTACTCAGGAGGCTGAGGCAGAAGAATTGCCTGAACCCAGGAGGTGGAGGTTGCAGTGAGTTGAGATCGCGCCATTGCACTCCAGCCTGGGTAACAGGAGCAAAACTCCGTCTCAAAAAAAAAAAAAAAGAAACTGTTAATGTTTTTCCAAAATTGTTATACCACTTTACATTCCTACCAGCAACATATGCCACTTCTGATTGCTCAATATTTTAAGATTTAGCAATTTTAGTGGCTCTATAGTGCTATCTCTTCATGATTTTAATTTTCATTTCCCTGATGATGACAACACATTGGGTATTTGTTATGTGCTTATTGACTATTAATACAAATTTATTTGTGAAGCGTCTGTTCAAGTTGTTTTGCTCATGTTTTAATGGGTTGTCTTTTTATTAAGTTGAGGAGAGTCTATATATATTCTGAATACAAGTTCTGTTTTAGATTTCGGTATTGCAAATACTTTTGTTCAGTCTGTGGCTTACCCTTTAATTTTCTTAACAGTGTTTTTTGCTGAGAAATTTTTTTATTTTGGTGAAGTGTAGCCAATCAGTGTTTTCTTTTATAGTTAGCGATTTCTGGATCTAACAAATATTTGTCTGCTAGGTCCTGAAGATATTCTCCAATGCTTTTCCTGGAAGTTTTATAGTGTTAATTTTTACATTCAGGACTATAATCCACCGTGAATTTACTTTGACATGTACGTTTCGTTCTGTATGTCTAACTGTTCTATCACCACTTACTTAATGACTTACACTGTCCCATTTAACTGCTTTGGTGTCTCAGTTGAAAATAAATCAACTCTGTAAATTTAGGTCTATTTCTGGACTCTCTATTCTGCTCTATTGACTCGTTTTTCTATGTTTATGCCAATGCCATGCTAACTTTCAGCTGTAGCTTTATGGAAAGTGTGAAAGTAAGGTAGGTAGGCTCTTCAGTTTTATTATTTTTTTCTAGATTGTTTTGGCAACTGTAAATCCTTTCAATTTCCATGTACATCTTAGAATCTGTCAGTTCCTACCAAAAATGCTATAATTTTGATAAGGATTGCATGAAATTTATAAATCAATTTGGAGAAAATAGACATTTTTATGGGAGAAAATATTCCAAGCCATGAACATGGTATATTTTGTCTTTTATTCAGGCTTCCTTTTTCTCAGCAATATTATGTAGTAGTTTTTACTCACTTTTCAGCATATTACTCTACAGTTTGTGCATATTTTTGTTAAATTTATTCCTAAATATTTTACATTTTTAATGCTAAATCGATTGTTTTAAATGTTTATCTCTGATGGTATAAATAAATAAAACGAATTTTTGTTTATTGACCTGTGTCCCATAACCTTGCTAAACTCATTTGTTAGTTCTAGTAGTTGCTTCGAAGAGTCCTTAGAATATTCAGCCAAATAATTTTGTCTACAAATAAGAACAGTTTTACCCCATCCAGTATTTGTAACTTTTCTTTCATTTATTTATTTATTTTTTGAGATGGAGTTTCGCTCTTGTTACCCAGGCTGGAGTGCAATGGCGCGATCTCGGCTCACCGCAACCTCCGCCTCCTGGGTTCAGGCAATTCTCCTGCCTCAGCCTCCTGAGTAGCTGGGATTACAGGCACTCACCACCGTGCCCAACTAATTTTTTTGTATTTTTAGTAGAGATGGGGTTTCACCATGTTGACCAGGATGGTCTCGATCTCTTGACCTCGTGATCCACCCGCCTCATCCTCCCAAAGTGCTGGGATTACAGGCGTGAGCCACCGCACCCGGCCTATAACTTTTATTTCTATTGCTTTCCTTATTGCATTGTCTAGGAATGCCAGTATCTTGTTAAATAGAAGTGGGAGTTGATATCCTTGCTTTTTGCTTCATTTTAGGAAGGAGGTGTTCAATACTTCACTACCAAATATCTTATCTACAGAATCTTCACAGGAGTATTTTATCCTTACACAATATATTGTATTTTTTCAGTATTTTTCAATGCTCGAGGGTCTAATTCGTAGCAGGAGCAGAAAGCCTGATCTCTACCTGTTGTTCCCGTTCGAACTCCATAGCAATGCTTTCTTGGCCTGTAATTCAACCTTGTTTGTTTCTGACCATCTTTCCCCTCCCTTTACACTTTTAATCACCCGGGACTTACCTTCACAGCATCTCTGACTCTGTGCTGGGCCTTTCTCTATTTATTGCCCACAGATCCGCTCCTGCCCTGCCCCGTATACAGGACGTGCTTCTCAGGCTCCCGGGTCCACTGGCTTTCCCCTGGGTTCAGCTAATTTACGAGAGACGAGAGACGGGAGGGCTGGGAGGGAATGCGTGGGGCATTGCTTTCCTCCCCCATAGCCTTATGTGGCATGTCTGTTAGCAGCTGCACCCCATTGTGAATCCTGCTCTGGCCAGACAGATGTACCTGAGCTGGTCCCAGCTTCCACTAGGTGGAGCTGTTTCGGGTCCCAGGTGGCCCGACTTCCTTCTTTTGCCCCCAGCCCAAGCGCAGCGGGAGTTTCCTGCTCTTGCAAATCCCAGGGTTATCCGCTGCCTCAGCGTGGCTTCTGGTTCCTTCCGCACCCATGGGACCCTCTCCCTGCGGTGAGTTTCATTTGTGTAAGTGCTTGACGAGTTTTTAGTTTTCCTGGTTAAATGCTAACAGGCACTGTCTCTTACAAACTGTCCTGTTCTCAGATTGTCATAATAGTATCAATGATCTATGATTATGATTCTTAATGGGGGGTCAGCAACCAATAAAATATGCAAGCTTTTCATTTAGTTGTTACATAAAATGAGATGCAACGTCATATATGTTTTATGTATAACAAGAGCTACTTAGCTGTAATTTAATAAGTAGATTATTATCGTGAGACAGGGTCTTGCTCTGTCCCCCAGGCTGGAGTGCAGTGACACAATCACAGTTCAGTGCAACCTCGACTTCCCAGGCTCGGAGTCCTCCCATGTCGGCCTCTTGAGTAGCTGGGACTACAGGGGGAGTGCTACCATGCCCAGCTAACAATAAGTGGATTATTAAGGGTTATTAACTTTAATTATACATACAGCAAAATTCTTTTAACCGCATTGCTGAAGGGAAACATTTCTAAATATTATAGTTACTCATAGCTGTCAGCCTCGATATGTTAGTTTATCAATATAATTATTTGGAATAATTATATTGTTTCCCTGACCAGCTTGTGGACTTCAAGTCTTACACATACTGAAATCATGTTTAAAGCTTTTGGAAAATACGCATTCCTGGAAACTAACCCAGACTGACAGTATCTGACTCAGGAGAAAGGAGGCCAGGGTGACACCTTGGCATTTAGCTTCTCAACCTCATTAGGGGTATTGGAGAAACACCATGACAAGGGGAAGGCTCAGCACAAGCACTATTTCCAAGGTCCCACTGGGTTGACTATTGGATTATTGTCTTTTTACCTCTGAGAAACTTACAAGGACTGTCATAATTGCTGGACCTGATATCATATTAAAAGTATTCACATCCACATAAGGCATTTGTGGTGCAAGAGGTGCCCCAATCACTTCCTTGAAGCCTTCGTCTGAGGTTTACTACAAAAACACTTAGTCATTTTCTGAGGTGTGACTATTTCTGTCTGATGGACAGGAAGGGGGGAAAGTTTTACTCATCTCAATTAATAAAGAAGTTCTGGAAAGATCTTGTATTTCCAGAAAATAAGTTAACCTAGTAACACCACGAGCCCTGTTTGTACTTGTTTTGAACTGCCTGTAACTCAGATTTGGTCTGGGTGAGAAACAGGGTCACAAACAGTATTTTCTGAATGTGAATTCATTTTCCAAGTTCCTGAAAACTCTTCCTGAGAGCCCATGGGGCTTTTTATACCTGTTCACTGTGGGAGAAATTTCCAGTTGCCCTTCAATGATTCTTTTTTCCCTCATCTTCCTTGTAGTTAAGACTTTTTTTTTTTTTTTGAGTCTCACTCTGTTGCTCAGTCTGGAGTACAGTGACACGATCTTGGCTCACTGCAATCTCTGCCACCAGGGTTCAAGCAATTCTCCTGCCTCAGCCTCCCGAGTAGCTAGGATTACAGGTGCATGTGACCATGCCTGGCTAATTTTTGTATTTTTAGTGGAGACAGTTTCACCATCTTGGCCAGGCTGGTCTTGAACTCCTGACTTCATGATCCACCCACCTCAGCCTCCCAAAGTGCTAAGGTTACAAGTGTGAGCCACTGCGCCCAGCCGGTATTACGACTCTTAGATAAACACACAGCTCCCAGGATAAGCTGTCAATGCATGAAGGTGTGTCCAAGCCACGCATGCCAACTATTGCGTGTGCTCCCAAGGAAACGTGGTGGAAAGCCTTAATCTGGGACACAAAAAATAGATAAAAATTTAATCTCTTTGATGTCTTAAGAGAAGCCAGAGAAATATCTAAAGGTAAACAGTTTTAGAAAAAAATGATCTATCTTATCTATCAGTTAATCTTCCTCTCTACCTAATTCCTAAAGCATTCAAGGTGACTGGGTAGACACTGTCGTTTATTAGGAATACTGACAAGGTATTGACTCTTCAAACAAAACAATTTACAGAAATACTCGGCTAGTCTCAGATGAGCATGTGAGGTCAAGTTCAAGACAGGCTTCTAATCCTAGGTGCCCTGTCCGGTGATTATTCTTCCAAACACACGGCTACACGCACAATTAAAACTGACCTACATAATCAGTTTCATCTTGCTTTTGGGTCAGTTAACATCATATTGTGAGCATTCTGTAATTTTTCTGAAATTCTTCAAACCGATTCCATTGAAAAACAAAGACATCGTGCATTTGACTTCCCCGTTATTGTTGAATATGTCTGTTATTCTCACTCTTTATTATTAGAAAGCATGCTGCGAAGGGAGACTATCAGTCACCACCTTCCTGGCTGGCTCGTGCAGGTCCAGAAGGCAGCAGTCGTGGGAAGGGCAGGAAAGGGTGTCAAGAAATGCCATTAAGGATCAAGTCACAGATCTGAGAGCAGCCTCAATGGCTGCCATAGAGAACAAGCACGAGCACTACCTAACTCAAGTCCTATTAGTTTGTCTTTTTTTTTTTTTTTAGACAGAGTTTCGCTCTTTGTTGTCCAGGCTGGAATGCGATGGCGCAATCTCAGCTCACTGCAACCTCCGCCTTCTGGGTTCTAGAGATTCTCCTGTTTCAGCCTCCTGAGTAGCTGGGATTACAGGTATACATCACCATGCCTGGCTAATTTTGTATTTTTTGTAGAGATGGGGTTTCTCCATGTTGGTCAGGCTGGTCTCGAACTCCTGACCTCAGGTAATCCATCTGCCTTGGCCTCCCAAAGCGCTGGGGTTACAGGTGTGAGCCACTATACCTGGCCGTTGTCTTGTTTTTATTTGCAACCAAATTGCAATTTATCGTCATTTCATTCCATATTACTGGAGTCCCAGAAGCAACTCCTGACTCTGAACCTGTTGAGCTCTTGGTTAGAATCTCTATCACCCATAGCAGCAATTTATTTTGCTAGATATGATAGTGAATATTACAGATATTACATTAATGTTGCAGACAACCCCACGGTATTTTGATAATTATTCTTATTTTACAGAGATGAAAACGAAGGGTCACTGCCCAGTGCCTCGGCTTGTAGGTCAGGCAAGCAAGCATCTGACCCTGAACCCCTGCCCTTGGCACCATGCCACCACCATGCTGGTCGTGTTACTGATACTGGATGGGGGCTGAAATCAATTGACTGGTAAGCTGAGCCAAAAGGACACCAGGCCTATCAGAGAGCCAAGCTGAGAGGCAAACTAGAAATAAGTGTGTGCTGGCCAGTTTACTACAGGCTCCACTGAATGATGACAACATGAGTTCAGGGACAAATAGTGGTGGCGGCCCACTTCTGGTTCTTCAGGATGGGCTTTCTCCACTCTGCCTGCATGTCTGGGTCACTACGGAAGCTTGAAGAACTTTCCTCTGCGTGTTGTACACAGAGTTAGTCAGTTTTGATAGAGCTGGAGCATCAGCAGCTTTGACAAGCTTCCTGGGTGATTTCAATGTGCCCCCAGGGTTGAGAACCACGTTTTACTGACTTCTGAGACTCTCAACTAGTGGTAGATGAAAGTGCTCATGTAGAAAACACTTTTCAGCAGGGCGCGGTGGCCCATGCCTGTAATCCCAGCACTTTGGGAGGCTGAGGTGAGCGGATCGCTTGAGGTCAGGAGTTCGAGACCAGCCTGGCCAACATGGTGAAACCCCATCTCTACTGAAAGTACAAAAAAATTAGCCTGGCATGGTGGCACATGCCTGTAATCCCAGCTACTCAGGAGGCTGAGGCAGGAGAATCACTTGAACCTGGGAGGTGAAGTTTGCAGTGAGCCGAGATCATTCCACTGCCCTCCAACCAGGGTAACAGAGCAGGACTCCAACTCAAAAAGAAAAAGAAAAGCACTTTTCATTACGTAAATTAATCTTATTACTTTAACAAGGGTCCCAGAAAGATGTAGCAGTGGTTAAACAGGTGATAGAGGAATTCCAGTATCTATTTTTCTGTCGTGAAGTCAGAGGGACAGGAACCTAATGCTTATATGCACAGCAATGTAGGAGGCAGATGTGAGAGAAAGTCTGGGATTCATAGATTTTCATTTCAGCTTAGAAGTTCCTTAGCAGTAAAGCTGTCAGTCTGCCCAGTGCGAAATCTTGTAAGTCATGAAATCACTCACTGCCACCTGGTGTTATTTTTTTTCCTCCCTCCCCTCCCTCCCTCCCTTTCTCCCTCCCTCCTTCCTTCCTCCCTTTCTTCCTTTCTTCCTTCCTCCCTCTCTCTTCTTTTCTTTCTTTCCTTCCTCCCTCCTTCCCCCTCCCTCCCTCCCTTCTTCTTTCCTCCCTCCTTCCCTCTCTCCCTCTTTCCTTTCTCTTTCCTCCCTCCCTCCCTCTTTCCTTCCTTCTTCAAAGTCTATAATTTAAATGTTAATTGCATTACAGAAACGTCAGCACTGTTGGTAGGTCAAACATCTGGCCACTGTAGCCTCCCTATTCCTCATGGAGGTATAAGTAACGTCCAGGGGTCCTTGCCTCTGGCCCAGTGAGGGTGGTCCAGGTGAGAAGGGCCCTGCAGTGCTCTACCAATGAGGCGGCCCCACTGTGTGTGTACCTACAGGCTTTTAAGTCAGTTTTTAAATGGTGTGATCAGACCCATGGCAGGTCTAGCCCTGAAATAATTCAGAATGCTGAAAGCTAGAGGGAAATGAAAATGATAATGGGAGACTAGGAGACAATATTTCAATCAAATATAAGTAAAATCAACTTCTTCCTTGGACTTTTTTTCCCCTTCATTCTATTTACTTTTAAAGATATATATTTTTTTCAAATAGGGAAGTTCAATTCTAGTAGACCTCTGAGAGCCGCAGCTTGGGGCCCTGCGGGCTGGGCAGTGTTCTGGTCTGCAGCCTTGGGGTGTGCAGGCTGGCCTGGCCATCACCACCAGCTCAGGACCCGGTGGGGGATCGGGTCAGAGCCTACCTCCCGGGTCTATAAGCAGAAAATGTGGCTCATAGAAAACCAAAGTGAAGCTGAGCCCCTTCCCGGGAGCTTCCCCTGCCCGGTGGTTGCACTCTGGGGACTGGGACGCATGCTGTGGGTCCATGCAGGCGACCCAAGCAAGGTCCCTGGGGACGGGGGTGCTCCCTAGTGGTAGAAGTGGGAACTACACTCAGAATTCTACCTAGCTAAATGGAAGAGAAGGCCCAGGCAGGCAGATTCGTGTCTTTTGTTTGTTTGCTTGTTTGTTTAGTTTAGTTTTCCTCACAAAGCGTTATTGGGTTTATTAGGGTGAGGATGCAATGAATTTTTAAATATCTGACCAGCTTTCAGTGGTAGTGTGTGGGTTTGGGGAAGAGGGAAAGGAAAGCAACCCTCTTGAGGCTGGACTGCTAAAGAATATGGGAAAATTACTTTTCCTGCTTTTCCTGGATAGTCCACACTAGCTTAAAAAAGGATAAATTTATTTTTCAATAACTTAACTTAATAAAGATAGAACTGAACTGAAGCAGTATATTGGCATTTCTGTTATAAGATCATAAAACACTTCACCTATTGCAAAATCATGTGCTAAAACATAACGAGCCTGTGGGAAAAAGAATGTTGCAAATTTTTAGCCACAGTACTGAAAAAACCATTAGCAATCCTAGGAAGAAGAATCACAGTTAAAACCACAGTTTTAATCCCTGAGCATCAAAACAGAATTGTAGGTCGCTTTGTTAGTCCATTGTCACGCTGCTCTGAAGGAATACTAGAGACTGGGTAATTTATAAAGGAAAGAGGTTTAATTCCACAGTTCTGCAGTGCTGGGGAGGCCTCAGGAAACTTACAGTCATGACAGAAGGAGAAACAAATACGTCCTTCTTCACATGGCAGCAGCAAGGAGAAGTGCAGAGTGAAGGGAGAAAAAACCCCTTATAAAACCATCAGATCTCGTGAGAACTCACTATCACGAGAACAGCATGGGGGTAACCATCCCCATGATTCCGTTACCTCCCACCAGGTCCCTCCCATGACACATGGGGATTATGGGAACTACAATTCAAGGTGAGATTCGAGTGGGGACACAGCCAAACCATATCAGTAGCTTAGCAGAAGTGGGATAGCCACGTACTAAGCAGGTCCAAGAAAGGACAGGTGGTAAAACTGAGTTGAGTATCAGAAAGGGCCATGAAGGAATGTTGAAGATACCAAGGCTTTTCAAACCCGAATATGCATGTGAATAACCTAGGGGTGCTGTTCAAATGCAGATTTTGATTCAGTCAGCCTGGAGTAGGGCCCAGGATTCTGCATTTCCAAAAAGCTCCCCTCAGATGCTCCAACTGTGAGCTTTTGGAGCGTACTTGAGTCACCTGAGTATGCAGTGCTGTGTTGAATCCTCTATGCCTGGCTGTGTTCAGCTGGGCTGGTGGACTTTCCATGAAGCTATTGCTATTTGGAGGCACAAAACCTGACCTGTTGATAAAAACTGTGAATCAGCGTGGCTCTTCTCCCATTCAGATATTCCTCAAATCATCAGTCATGGGTGAGTTACTTTAAATGGCAGAAACATGCCTTGTAGCAAAACAGACTCTATTTGGGCCTAGGAACTTCTTAAATTTCCTTAGAGATAGATCTCTACTCTGCTAGTCCTTGGAATTAAGAAACGTTAGGGCTGAAAAGAGACATGAAAAGCAGCCTGTTGAACATTTTCATTTTATAGGTGATAAAAATGAATGAAGTCCCTGGGTCACCCAGCTGGGTGAAGGCCCCGGTGGGACTGACTCATTTCCCCTGTTGTCTTTCCACTCCATCTGTGGAGCATGGCTATTTCTTAGGAAGGAGATAGGTTTATTTTAGAAGTAGTTTTTATGTATTCTCCAGTTTTATAATTATTCCCACTGATTCCATTTCTTTTAGAGTTGGTTGTTAAACATTTACCAACCACAAAACTGTTCATAATCAAGTGTGAAAGAAAAACATGTGAAAATCAGGCAGTGACACAGCGGCTGTTCTTCCTGCATCCCCCAATGAAGCTTCTGTGTCGGTCGGGGATGTGTGTCTCTTTAGAAAATTCTTCTGTCGAAAAAAGTTTTGCAGTTTACCCATCTGACAAAGGGCAGATATCCAGAATTTACAAGAACTAAAACAGATTTACAAGAAAAACACAAACAATCCCATTCAAAAGTGGGCAAAGGATATGAACAGACACTTTACAAAAGAAGACATACATGAGGCCAACAAACATATGAAAAAATGCTCATCATCATTGGTCATTAGAGAGATGCAAATCAAAACCACACTGAGATACCATCTCACGCCAGTTAGAATGGCGATCATTAAAAAAATCTGGAGACAACAGATGCTGGAGAGGAAGTGGAGAAATAGGAACACGTTTACACTGTTGGTGGGAGTGTAAATTAGTTCAACCATTGTGGAAGACAGTGTGGCGATTCCTCAAGGCCTTAGAAATAGAAATTCCATTTGACCCAGCAATCCCATTACTGGGTATATATCCAAAGGACTATAAATCGTTCTACTATAAGGACACATGCACACGAATGTTCATTGCAGCACTGTTTACAATAGCAAAGACCTGGAATCAACCCAAATGCCCATCAATGATAGACTGGACAGGGAAAATGTGGCACATATACACCATGGAATATTATGCAGCAATAAAAAATGATGAGTTCATGTCCTTTGTAGGGACATGGATGAACCTGGAGAACATCATTCTCAGCAAACTGACACAAGAACAGAAAATGAAACACCGCATATTCTCACTCATAGGCGGGTGTTGAACAATAAGAACACATGGACTGCCGGGCGCGGTGGCTCATGCCAGTAATCCCAGCACTTTGGGAGGCCAAGGCAGGTGGATCATGAGGTCAAGAGATTGAGACCATCCTGGCCAACATGGGGAAACCCCGTCTCTACTAAAAATACAAAAAATTAGCTGGGCACGGTGGCGCGTGCCTGTAATCCCAGCTACTCAGGAGGCTGAGGCAGGAGAATTGCCTGAACCCAGGAGGCGGAGGTTGCCATGAGGCAAGATCACGCCATTGCACTCCAGCCTGGGTAACAAGAGCGAAACTCTGTCTCAAAAAAAACCAAAGAAAACCACATGGACACAGGGAGGGGAGCACCACACACTGGGGTCTGTTGGGGGGAATAGGGGAGGGACAGCGGGGGGTGGGGAGTTGGGGAGAGACAGCACGGGGAGAAATGACAGATATAAGTGAAGGGGAGGAAGGCAGCAAATCACACTGCCACATGTGTACCTATGCAAATATCTTGCATGTTCTTCACATGTACCCCAAAACCTAAAATGCAATTAAAAAAAAAAAGAAAACTCCCCTGTCATATATTGAAACGCGCCACAGTTCTCTTGACTGCTCAGGCTTGCAGGAGTAAAAGGATTTCTGTGGGAAAAAAATCACAGAGGAACAACGGAGGAGATGGAATGGTGATTTGGAGAGGAGAGATCTCCTCTTGCTTCTCGGTTCTTGGCGGTAAGCTTTCTATTCCGAATTTCCCTGGGCACATTGTGCTGTTGTGATTTGCAGCTTCAGTACTTGCTCCGTTTCAGAGACGTCCCCTTCTACCTTTGGATACATCTTTTTGTCAGTCTGTTGTGCTTTCTGCTATAGGTACAATAATATTCTCATGTGTTTTCTATTTATTACGTTGTCTCTTTTTTTTCTATTTAATCTATATTGGAGTATTTCTTTTATGTCGTTAATTTGATTGTCAGAGATGTCTATTCTGTTCCCAGCTTTTTCTAATTAATGACTTCCGAAGGGATGTGGCTGTGGCTGACAGTTGAACTTCTCTCATTTCCAGTCTCCCTCTCGTTTCGTCGTCTTATCTTCAGGACTGTTTCACTGAATCGATGCTGCTTTAAAATTATTTCGTAGCAGAAACCAACTGTGAAGAACCAGTTTTTAACTTCTCCTGGGTTAGGACCCTAACTTTCCCTTGCTGTGGGTTGTGTGTTTTTAACTGTGTGATGTCCACATTATATAATGTGTCTTTTCTTTCTGTCTTATATGTGATTAGACGTGCTAACCATATGTACGTTATTTCCAGACATGCTATTTGCTCACAAATGTGATGGATAAATAACTATTTGACTCTCTTCCCACTTTACCTGACACCAGCTTCTTTTTATTTCTTTTCCATGAGTACACGTAGAGGAAATGTTGTGTTCTCCTGACTTTTATGTAGTCAAGGAGGATGGGTTTGGGAGAAGGAACGGTTTCAGGTAAGTAAGTACAGAGTTGGTAAGATACTCACGCTCCACACTCTCTTCAGAGACTTTTTGATGGCAGCCAGCCTCCAAGTTGACTGAAATGGCCCTCAACTCCCAGTGTTGAGGAATTAAGAAATGTTAGGGCTGAAAACCCTCACACCCTAGCATTAGTCTGTTCCCAGTGTGAGGGTTCTGTGTGACCAGAAGCACGTGGAAGACTCAGGAAGATCTGCATGTGGATCATACAAGCTACTGCAGGTGGGTTGATTGGAAACCATTCCTGTGAAGAGAGGCCGTCCTGAGTTTGAATCATTTCTTCCAATCAGTGTGTTTCCTGGGCCTTCACTCCTGTCAGGAAGAGTTCCTCTCCATTATTTACTCTGAGGAATAGGGAAGAAGAAGGTGCACAAGGCTGGGAATGTGGATTTCTTTCTCCACGTTGTTCCATTTCCCTCAATAGAGGTTGCCATTATTCTTTGGTTAATATATTAGTCCACCAGGGCTGTGATGTGGTTTGAATGTTTGTCCCCTCCAAATCTCATGCTGAAATGTAATCCCCAGTGTTGGAGGTGGGGCCTGATGAGAGGTGTTTGGGTCATGGGGGTGGAGTCCTCATGAATGGCTTGGGCCGTCTGCACTGTAATGGGTGAGTTCTTGCTCTGTTAGCTCGTGTGCGATCTGGTTGTTGCGAAGAGCCTGGCATCTTCCCCCACCCCTTGCTCCCGATCTTGCCATGTGATTCATCAGCTCTCCCTCTGCCTTCTGTGATGACTGGAAGCTTTTGGGGCCGAGATGCTGGTGCCGTGCTTCCTGGACAGCCTGCAGAACTGTGAGTCCATGAAAACTCTTTTCTTTATAAATTACCCTGTCTCAGGTATTTCTTTATAGCTGTGCAGACATGGACAAATGCAAACCTGCCATAACAGAGTGCCACATGCTGGATGGCTTACACAGCAGACATTTATTTTCTCTCTGTTCTAGGGTCTGGAAGTTCAAGATTGAGATGCTGGCAGGGTGGGTTTCTCCTGAAGCCTCTCTTCTTGGCTTGCAGATGGCCACCTTCTCACGGTGCCCTCACGGGGTCCTTTCTCTGTGTGCATTTCTGGCATTGCCCTGTGCCTCCTGATCTGCTTTCCTTATAAAGACACAAGTCATATTGGATCAGGCCACATTCCAGCTGGCCTTGTTTGGACTGAATCACCTCTTTAAAGGTGCTGTCTCCAAATACTGAGGTACTGGGGGTTAGGACTTCAACATATGAATTTTGGTGGGGGGGACACAGTCCAGCCTTCATCAGTTAAAACAGAAGATGACACAAACACACATTGATATGATGCTTTTCAGATTTGGGAGTTACAGTAAAATACCCCAATAACCCAATAAAATTAGTGATTGGATCTGTTCTTTGCCAAGCCCCCATTCTTAAACAGGGAGAATAATTCTGAAAGTTCTCATCTTCTGGCCTTGGAGTTGAATGTGGAGGGAGGGATGAAACAGACAAGCCTATCTTGGAAAGAGGGCAGGAGGAGGATGCATCCCCCCAGCCTCAATAGTCTCCCAGCCCAATCTTCTCAGGGTGCAGATGAACAGGAGATCCCTGGAGGTGCAAAGTGACAGAGTCCAGAATCATCTCCATCAATATTTGAGCAGGAGGAGGTTAACTCTCACCATGTAGTGCCAAACCACAGCTGGGATTTGGGTTGGACAGGTCAAAACCCTTAGTAGAACGCTCTGAAGGTGACCTTGCATTTTATATGAGAAAACATGGTGGCTTCTATGTACCACAGTAGGTTTTACTGGGAAGGCTTCACAGTTTTTGTAAGTTTTGAGGGGGATTTTGTACACTTCTGGACAGAGAAGGGAAGGGATTAGGAGATGGTCTCTGTGGTGCCTCTCTGCCAAACTCCAGGGATAACTTCAGGACAAAACTCGAGGATAAAGACAACTGTGTTTTTGTAGGTTGCACACAAAGAGAAATTTGTGGGCAGAAAGTAAGTGCAGGATATATTAATTAATTTACTGTTATGTATCATTTGAAGGATCTTTCCTGTGTGTAATTTCCTCAGGAATCCCCAGGAGTCTAGTATAAATATTGTCCACACTTTACATATGAGGAAATGAGGCTTGGAAACATGGGTTGCTTACCCTCGGTTGTGTAAATTAGTGAATGACTTCAACCAGGTTTTAGGACTCACATCCTGTGCTCTTTGCACAACACATACCACCTCCCCACCTTACATTTCTCACTGGCGACTTGTCCACCTCGTCCGCCTTTTAACCCTCCTGCTGAATCCATTTACTCAAACACGAGAACTCTGCTTCCAGATCTCTTTCGTCCTTTTACTAATTGCTGTGCTGTCACTTGTCTTCAGCCCTTTCACAAAGCAGAATGTTTATTCCTTCAGCCAGTCCTCTTCCTCTTTCCATTCTTTTCCTTTCATGGTGGTCCTTCTGCAGAATCTGAGATACCTGCTCTGGACTTGACTGGCATTTAATTGTAGAACATTAGACCTCTGAGAAAGGAACACAGAGGTCAACTGATCAAGCCCTTCATGTTCGAAACGAGGCATCTGGCTCCCATGGAAATAGAGATATGAAGCCTGGGTTTTTAGAAAGTCAGGGAAAACCCCCAGGACAAGATTGCAGCTCTTCTGAATCCATTCTGTTTTCTTCATACACTTCTGCTTATCAGTCCGAAACACTTGATATTCTTTTTATAGTCAGTGACTTCCCCTCATCAAACCAAAATCCTTAATTTCCTTTTGAAATCCAGGGACCTTCTGCTCAGTGGAATGGGTGTTGCATCTGACGATGAACACTGACTACTTTATAGTCTTGTGCCTGTGTGAGAAAATTTCCCTAGGTATCAAAATATTAAGCCATTGACCCAGTCCAAGTACCGTTTGAGAATTAAAAAATAAAACACCAAAGTAATCAAATTAATTAACATATTTATTCTATTTAAATATCCAGCCATCCTCCATATCTGTGGATCTCACATTTGTGGATTCAACCAACTGTGGATTAAAAATGTTTGGAAAATATTACTCAGCCTCACAATCCTAGTTTGAAAATTCACCTGGCTATAGTTTCTATCTATTTCCAAAATTTTCACTTAGGTAAAATATCTGTGAATTCAGAAGAATGCTTCTCCCCTATGTCCTCATTCAGCTGTGTAGTTCATTATTCATCCACCCAGTGCATGAGTTACTAGCTCTTCTTGCATCGGTTATAGTGGCTTGTGAACAATCATATTCTCATTTAAATTAAAAGTGAGTTGTTTTCTCATATTGCCTATATTAACAAGAACTATGAGGAAAGCAGTGATTTGTTCATGGTGTCAGTATGAGCATAATATTAATGATTACTCTAATAATCATTATTATTTATGAAGGAGCGCTATGCTCATGGCAGCAACTGAAGCCAATTACGTGTGTGAATTCCAGTCCTCTAAGGGGATCTCACTATTATCCATATATTATAAACAAGGAGGGTAAACACTGGGGACTTGAGTAACACTGTAAAACAGAAAATGACAAGTCCACATGGTAAAGTTTCTACAGGAGAAATTCTTCTTCCTGTGCCATTATGGTAGAAGCTTTTTTTTTGAGTCGGAGTTTGGCTCTTATTACCCAGGCTGGAGTGCAATGGCGCGATCTCGGCTCATCGCAACCTCCGCCTCCTGGGTTCAGGCAATTCTCCTGCCTCAGCCTCCTGAGTAGCTGGGATTACAGGCACGTGCCACCATGCCCAGCTAATTTTTTGTACTTTTAGTAGAGACGAGGTTTCACCATGTTGACGAGGTTGGTCTCGATCTCTTGACCTCGTGATCCACCCACCTCAGCCTCCCAAAGTGCTGGGATTACAGGCTTGAGCCACCGCGCCCAGTTAATTTTTTTGTATTTTTAGTAGAGATGGGGTTTCACCTTGTTGACCAGGATGGTCTCGATCTCCTGACCTCGTGATCCACCCGCCTCGGCCTCCCAAAGTGCTGAAATGACAGGCGTAAGCCACCACACCTGGCCGAAGCTTTTATATATGGCAGAGATGGAACCAAATGATCCGATGAGAGGTAATTTCTGTAAAGGTACTTACAGGTTTCATTGTATGTCGTCAGAATCTTACAGAATACATGGGTCTAGCACCTGATCTACAAAAATGGTATAAATATCTCTATTTTATATCATTGTCTCCAGTGTATCATCTGTTTGGTTTGTTAGTTGAATTTTGCAGACACCTCTGCAAGTTCCACATGACATAGCAGTTAAAAGTTTGGATTCTGGAGCCAGAGTGTCTAGGTTGAATCCCAATTTTATCACTTACTACCTTTGTGACTTAGCATGAAGTGCCTAATCTCCAGTGCCTCCATTTTGTCCTCTATTGAATAGAGAAGACTGCAGTATTCCCGCAGCCATCCCCCACAAAGGATGTGATTCAGTGGTTTTTAGTACATTCACACAGGTGTGAACTGTAGGCCTTACGGAATTCACAGTAAGCTCATTCTTTCTTTCTTTCTTTCTTTTTTTATTTTTGAGACGGAGTTTCGCTCTTGTTACCCAGGCTGGAGTGCAATGGCACAATCTCGGCTCACCGCAACCTCTGCCTCCTGGGTTCAGGCAATTCTCCTGCCTCAGCCTCCTGAGTAGCTGGGATTACAGGCACGCACCACCATGCCCAGCTAATTTTTTGTATTTTTAGTAGAGACGGGGTTTCACCATGTTGACCAGATTGGTCTCGATCTCTTGACCTCGTGATCCACCCACCTCGGCCTCCCAAAGTGCTGGGATTACAGGCTTGAGCCACTGTGCCCGGCCCAAGCTCATTATTTCAAAAGAAACCTCGCATCTTCTCGTAGACATTCCATACTCCCTGCTTTGTCTCAGTTCCTGGCAGTCAGTAATCTACGTCTCTATGGATTTCTCTATTCTGGACATTTCATGTAAATAGAGTCATACAGTGTGTGGCCTCTTGTGTCTGACTTTTTTCACTCAGCACCATGTTTTCAAGGTTCATTCACGTTGTAGCAGGTATCAGTATTTCATTTCTTTTGATGGTTGAATCCTATTCCACAGTATGAATACACAACATTTTGTTTATGTATTCATTACTTGATGAACTTTTGGATTTTTTTCCTGCTGTTCAGCTATTACCAACAGTTCTGCTATGAACATTGTATACAAGTTTTCATACAGAACTTGTATATGAGTTTTTATGTTGTAGATTCTTTGGGATTTTTTTATATGCAAGATCATGTCATCTTCAAATAGAGGCAGTGTTACTCCTTCCTTCTCAGTTCTCTTGGGGACATACCTATCAGTGGCTTGCGGGTCCCAACCTATGTTTAAGTTTTCAAGAAACTGCTGGGCTGTTTTCCAAAGTGGAAAACAGTCTTTCTCTTATAGCTATCCTAGTGAGTGTGAAGTGCTTTGTTGTAATTTTAATTTGCTTTTTCCTGATAGTTAATTGTGAGACCATCTTTTTATGTGTTTATCAGCCATTTGTATGTTTTCTTTGGAGAAATGTCCAATCAAATCCTTTGCCCATTCTTAAAATGGGTTATTTGTCTATTGTTGAGTTGTAAAGGTTTTTTTTTTTCTGAGACGGAGTTTCACTCTTGTTACCCAGGCTGGAGTGCAATGGCGCGATCTTGGCTCACTGCAACCTCCGCCTCCTGGGTTCAGGCAATTCTCCTGCCTCAGCCTCCTGAGTAGCTGGGATTACAGGCACGCACCACCACGCCCAGCTAATTTTTTGTATTTTAGTAGATACGGGGTTTCACCATGTTGACCAGGATGGTCTCGATCTCTGACCTCGTGATCCACCCGCCTCTGCCTCCCAAAGTGCTGGGATTCCAGGCATGAGCCACCGCGCCCGGCCATAAAGATTCTTTATATCAATACTAGACCCTTATCAATCTATAATTGGAAGTATTTACTCCCATTCTTTGGGTTGCCTTTATGTTTAATCTTGACTCTGTTCTTTGAAGCGCAAATGTTTTTAATTTTGATAAAGTTTAATTTATTCTGTTGTTGTTGCTTTGCGTTTGGCATCATGTCTAGGAAATGATCTAATCCAAGGTCATGTGGACTGCCGTCTATGTTTTTCTCTGAAGTCTGTACAGCTTTGGCTATCACATTTGATCAATTTTAAGTTAATTTTGTGTTTATGTGTAGGTATCAAACTTCATTGTTTTGCATGTGGATATCTAGTTGTTTCAACATTATTTGTTAAAAAGACTATTCTTTCGTCATTGAATTGGCACTCTTTTAGACAACTGATAATAAACGGCTTATTTCTGGACTCAATTTATTCTACTCTATTTGCTCTGTGTCTATACTTATGCCGGTGCCATACTCTTGGTTATTGTAGCTATGTCGTGAGTTCTGACATAGGGAACTCAGTCTCCCAACTGTTATTCTTTCTCAAGATTGTTTTGGCTACTCTGGGTCTATAACATTTTCATACACATTTTATTATCAGCTTATCTTTTTCTGCCAAAAAATGGCAGCTGAGGAGTTATTGCCGTTTTTATAATATTAAGTATTCCAAAATGCAGAATGTCTTTGTATTTATCTAGGTTTTGTTATTGCTATTATTAGTGTTTGGAGAGAGAGATAGGCTCTTGCTATGTTGCCCAGGCTGGATGGACTTGAACTGGTGGGCTCCAGCAATCCTTTCACTTTAGCCTCCCATGTAGCCAGGATTACGAGCGTGTGACACCATGTTTGGCTGCCCAGGTAGTCTTTAGTTTATTTAACAATGTTTTGTAGCTTTCAGTGTATAGGTATTAAAATTATTTTTGTTAAATTTGTCCATCAGCATTTTATTATTTGGGATGGTATTGTAAAATAAATTATTTTCTTAATTTTATATTTTGTATTGTTGATTGTTAGGGTATAAATACAATTGATTTTGATGTTGTATTCTGAATTGATATTGTATTCTGAAATCTTGCTGACATTGTTTATTAGATCTAGTAGTTTTATTTCTTAGATTCTTTGGGTTTTTTTTTAATATACAAGATTATGTCATTGTCAAATAGAGGCAGTGTTTCTGTTTCCATTTCGATATGGATGCCCTTCGTTGATTTGTTTCTTTCTTTCTTTCTTTTTTTCCTAGTTGCTTTGGCCAGAAATCTAGTACAGTGATGACTAGAAATAGGTAGAGAAGACATTCTTGTCTTGTTCCTCATCTTCATGGGAAAGCTCCCAGTCTTTCACCAAAATAAGTATGATGTTAACTGTGGATTTTCTAGATGTTCTTTAGGAGGTTGAGGGAGTACCCTACTATTCCTAGTTTAGTGTTTTTAATCAAGAAAGGGTGTTGGAGTTTGTCAAATTCTTTTTGTGGTGCTATATTTTGACTTTTGAAAAAAGACTAATCTAGTGCTGCAGTGAGAGGGGGAAAGAATAGAACAAGGACTTTTATCTGTAACTGATGTGAACGCTCAGTTGAGATAACTCACTACCTTTGCCTTATGCATCTACTGTGATGCTCATGTGGTTTCTGTATTTTTTCTATTAGTACAGTCTAGTGCACTGATATATTTTCATATGTTGAACAAACTGCATTTCTAGGAAAAGTACATTTAGTCGTGTTGTAAATCTTTTTAATATGCTAATGGATTCAGTTAGTAGTTGTTGAGGATATTTTTGTCATATTTATAAGAGATTATTAATCTGTAGTTTTCTTTTTTGTGATATTTTTGTCTGGTTTTCTCTCAGGATAACACGAGTTGTTCCCTTTTCCATATTTTCACAAGAGTTTCTCAGCAGTGGCACTACTTCTTCCTTGGATTCACCAGTGACTTTATCTGGGCCTAGGCTTGCTTTTTGTGGGAGTCTTTTTTTTTTTTTCTCCCCGAGATGGAGTTTTGCTCTCGTTACCCAGGCTGGAGTGCAATGGTGCGATCTCGGCTCACCGCGACCTCTGCCTCCTGGGTTCAGGCAATTCTCCTGCCTCAGCCTCCTGAGTAGCTGGGATTACAGGCACGTGCCACCATGCCCAGCTAATTTTTTGTATTTTTAGTAGAGACGGGGTTTCACCATGTTGACCAGGATGGTCTCGATGTCTCGACCTCGTGATCCACCCGTTTCGGCCTCCCAAAGTGCTGGTATTACAGGCTTGAGCCACCACGCCCGGCCGGGAGTCTTTCAATTATTAATTCAATTTCTATACTTATTGTAATTCTAGTCAGATTTTTTTTTTAATTTTTTTGAGTCAGTTTCATTAGTTTGTGTCTTTCTAGGATTTTGTCAATTTCTAGGTTATGTGATTTGTTGACAAAATTGTGCACAGTATGTTTCTCATTATAATCCTTTTCTTTCTCTAAGGTTAGTAGCGCTGTCCCATCTTTAATTCCTGATTTTACTGCTGTGAATCTTCGCTCTTTTTTCTTGGTTAGTCTAGCTAAAGGCCAAAGGTTTATCAACTTTGTTGACATTTTCCAACGTTTGGCTTAGTTGACTTTCTCTATTATTTTTTCATTCCCTATACCATATGTTTCTGCCCTAATCATTATTATTTCCTTTATTAAATTTGCTTTTGGTTTAGTTTGCTCTTCTTTTTCTACTTCCATAAGGTGTTAGGCTATTTTTTTGAACTCTTTCTTCTTTTTTAATGTAGGTATTTACAGCTACAAATTTCCGTCTGAACACTGGTTTCATTACATCCTGTAAGTTTTCATATTTTGCGTTTTCATTTTTATTCATTTCAAAGTATTTTCTAACTTCTCCTTTGGTGTCATCTTTTACATGTCGGTTATTTAAAAGTATGCTTTTAAATTTACACATATTTGTGAATTTCCAAAATTTCTTCTGTTATTGATTTCCGATTTTATTCCACTGTGGTCAGACAACATACTTCATATAATTTCCTTTCTTTTCTGTTTATCGAGGCTTTTTGGTCTAATATATGGTTTATCCTTCATGAGGCCCAATGCGTACCATGGAAGAATGTATATCTACTATTCTGGGATGTTAATTCTAGTTGGTTCAGATTGTTTTTCAAGTCTTCTATTTATTTTCTTACTGACGTGTGTCTAGTTGTTCTATGTATTATTGAAATTGGAGTATTGACGTTTCCATCAATTTTTTTTTATTGTTCTGCTTCCCCCTTCAATTCTGTCGTTTTCGTTTCATGTATTTAATTCTATTGGTTTTGTCTCATGTATTTTGAGACTCTGTGGTTGAATTATTACATGCTTGTAATCATTAGATCATTTCCTAATGATTATTTTTTTGATATTAGTATAGCCACGTCAGCTGTCTTTTGGTGACTGTGTGCTAGATCTTTTAAACATCTTTTTAACTTCAATCTATTTTTGTCTTTGAATATAAACGGTGTCAACCCCTTCAAGAGAAGTTTCCAGGAAACTTCTAGGCAAATGTGCAATATTTGGATTTTTTTTGAGATGCGCCACCGACCCTAGCTAACATTCCATATTTTGACTTGGGTGTTGGTTACACTCCATGCTTACATTTGCCAAAACATATCACACCGGACACTCAACGGCTATGCATTTCACTGTATATATTTTTTTTGTGTCATAAAATCTTTCCTGTATCTCTGTGAAATGTTGGATATATGCAGAAACTGAGACTCAGCATATTGAAATGACATTGTGGCGTCCTATAATAACTTTGTTTTGGATCCAGAATAAAACTGAGGTCTTTGGACTCCTATTTAGTGACTCAGTCTCCCCGATTATATTGCCGAATTTGTTTTCCATGAAATTGGAGATAGCTCTGTGCAAGCAGCTACTAAATAAACTCTCTCTCAGTATAGCTGAAGTGATTACATTGCCGACTGAGGAATAAAAACATTGGCAATTTGGAAAGGAATTCAGTACACTTATGAATGCATATTATGCCAAAAATTCATGTTAATCATCCCGAGGAACAATTAGCAAATCAATTTATTAGCCCGTTACTTACATATCATACATCAATTTTTAATATTTATTTGTTTAAGCATAGTTTCTTATTACTACCTTTCTTTAGTGATTATGTGCCTACATCTCCATGTTTACCTTTTAATCTTACCTACTGCTGTAGAGGATCATTCAAAACAATTATTACTTTGCTCTTGTTATCAAGCTAATAGATTATTCTTAAGACATCAAGTGGTTATGATTTAGAATAAAAATATACATAGAACACAGTGCCCATAATGTGGACAGAGTAAGGAAAATTTTGAAGGCATTAGCAAGTAACAATATGGCTAATATTTTTCATTTAAAAAATGCTTGCAGCATATGTCTTAATCATTATTTTTACAGATGTCTAAATATTATGATTCCGTGTGCTATTTAGTACTTTTAAGTATGCTTTTGTTACTACAAATTGTTTCAGAGCAAAGATCAAATTAGATTCAATTCAAATATTTTAGACAATTCAAAATATACTTGGATGATAACTGTATATCAGCTGGATACCTAATAAACTAAATACAAACTCATGCAAAACATTATAGCCTTGATATACTTATACATACTTTGGCAAACATGAAAGAAAAACATTTTGGTGTAATTTAAAGGAACATTTAAATATGAAGTTATTTTATCCCTGCTTAGTTAAGAAAATAGAGAAAAATCATGAGTGATGTTTTGAGATTTTGACTTTAAAGATGTAAGACAGACTAAGAAAGTCAGAGGTAACAATTCCTGACATGTGTGCTTCTGCACGCACACTCCACACAATTATCTGTTGGTTAAAAAACAAAACATGCAATTCTTATTCATGTCCAGAGTTGGTTTGTGCAAACACAGGACCTGTTCCAAGCTGGGCTGATGAGTCTCTTCTTTGGGATATTAGGTCTGAATATCTGAGTGTCTGTTTAGTGCCTGAAGCAGTTAAAGGGAAAGCATAAGAGATGCTGTTATCCAGGGTTCCTGCCATGTGGTTCTATAGAACAAGAGAAAAAACCAAGTCAGACGTGCAGATGTGAGCAGAGGGGAGAGGCAGGAGACAGAGCCAAGTGCGCACTTTATTTAGGTCCCTGGTTTTAGTCTTTTATAAGGTTCAAGTGCATTCTCATTCTCAGGTTCTCAGTGACATATCCACATGCTCATAATAAATTATTTTTCTTTAAGCCAGTGTAGATGGCTTAAAGGATACAATTATTTTTTTGAAATAAAAATTTAAAAAATGTATTTGGATGTATTTTAGTAGATCTAGACTACATGCTCCCATGGGAAGACTTGAAGACCTGCCTAGAAACAAATGAAACGTCAGCTCATTCTTTAGGTCATGAATTTGTAACACAAATATAAAGTTACCCAGTATTTGATAAACCCGAGTTTTGGGTTTATCAAATACGGTTCATTGGAGGCAAGATCATTGGAGGCACCTGTGAGAGCTTGGTTTTGAAGGAAAGAAGACGGAAAACAGACAAAGGCAGTTAAGACACTTCTCAAATGGTTGAGGGATTTTCTTCCATGTGGCATTTTCAAAGAAAGCGAATAAAGTAGATGCCTGACATTTGGGAGGAAAAATGTACAGTTTACAAGAGATGTATCTAGAAATGATTGAGACGCTCCGTTTCTAACTGGCCGTGGCAGAACTTTTCTCAGCTTCTTCATCTGTGCAGTGGGGTTAACAATACCCACTCGCTGAATTTATTGCATAGCCGCAGTGAGATCGTGTTACGATTGGGATGCCAGGCAGCCTAGTTGCATAGGGTCCCGGATGACCCCAGGGACTGACTCCTGTCTCCAGATCAAGCCTCCACAAAAGGACACACAAAATACCCTTCATGTATAACTCACAAATAGCTGAAGCACGAATGTTAGCTCCATCATATCAAATCTGTCTTGTGGTTGTAGAATTCAAAAAGCCTCTAAATGTTTCTAAATGTATGGTAATGATATATTTGATTCTGCGTAATTCCTCTATCTAAGCAGACAACTTCCAATATGCAGGGCCTTACGTACGAAAGTCAGATGAACCCAGCACATATTTTTCCCCCCGAGGGCCAGACATCGGTAAACTGGACAGAGGCACTATTGGTTCCGGACACCAGACCATCACTCGGGGAACTGCAGTGCAGTTTACCAAATGAGACTGTCGTGATCATACGGATGGCTGGGAGGCTCTGCCTCATTACGGGCCTTTGCTGTCTTTATTCATCAGCACGTAACTGGACATCCCCTCCTCCATTGCATTTCAGGGGTCTGAGATGGAAACGTCATCTGCTCTTCACTCATATCACAGCTCTAAGTCACTTGTGTGTATTGAGAGTGCATTTCAGGCCGGGCGCGGTGGCTCACGCCTGTAATCCCAGCACTTTGGGAGGCCCAGGCGGGTGGATCATGAGGTCAAGAGATCGAGACCATCCTGGTCAACATGGTGAAACGCCGTCTCTACTAAAAATACAAAAAATTAGCTGGGCATGGTGGCGCGTGCCTGTAATCCCAGCTACTCAGGAGGCTGAGGCAGGAGAATTGCCTGAACCCAGGGGGCGGAGGTCGCAGTGAGCCGAGATCGCGCCATTGCACTCCAGCCTGGGTAACAAGAGCGAAACACCGTGTCAAAAAACAAAAAAAAAAAAAAAAAAAAGAGAGAGAGAGAGAGTGCATTTCAAATGATCCCATAAATGTATTTAGATATTCCCATTGCCTTGAAAATTATGTAGTGCCATTTTGGGTATACTTTGTGTAATAACCTGATGCTTATTTGCTATAAAATCTCCATCAGGTTTTTTCTTCTTCTACGATATCGAAGATTAAGGGTGTCACGAGAGTTTTACCTATTTTGCTATAACTATAGGATAGTTGTATGATTTTGATGCCTTAATCCAGCCACAGCTGTGCAGTATCCAATTTCCAGTAGGGAAGAGTCAGACTCAATGTCAGAGGATCGTAGCTCCCCCTTCTGGCCCTGTGAGGTTTGTAAATCCTGCTTTTGTCAATTCTTTGCTTACCTACTTCAGTCTTAACCCCTTGTAGTCATAAAGCGAAAGCCATCTGAGGATTCTCAATCTTCCTTCTTCGGGCCGTTGATTATGAACCTGTCAGAGCCAAGACCCTTTCTGTGAAGTGAAGTTGTCCAGATCAGCACCTTAGAACTTTCCGTGATGACAGAAATGTTTTGTATCGCGTTACCCACGATGGTAGCCATGGGCGCCTTTGGCTGATGTAACTGAGCAACGGAATTTTTAGTTTTACTTAATTTTAATGAGTTGAAAATTAATCAGCCCATGTGTTTAGTGAATACCCTATTACATAGTGCAGTATAGGCACTCTACCGGATTCTCCCTGTAAATGTCTCGTTCTGCTGGGGTGTTGCCACTTCAATCAAACTTACCAAGTTCCCCAATCTAGAGAGGGAAAGGGCAGTCGCACCACACTGTACCCAAAGTCCCCTTTATTCTTCCCCTGGGACACTTCCCAACACTTGCTTCTTCGGGGAGTTTAGTTATTGTCTGCGTTGTGGTACAGCGTTGCCCCAGCATCTTCAAGTAGGAAAGCCAGGTCTGAACGTTTCAGATGCAGTAATGTGCAGAAAGGTGCTGGCATTGGCTAGGGTGACACATTCCGTCACAGAAGAGCCAGAGAAAAGGAAGAGTGGGACATGTAAAGGTGGGCATCTTGACTTTAGTACAGTCCGACCTATTTTCGTGGAAGAAATGAGAGCTGTTTCAGGGTAACCTTAGTGGTAGTGCCACGGGGCTGTCTCCCTGAAACCACCCTGGAGAAACACACCATCTAAGAGAAAACAGTGCCGCAGTTTACCACAGGCCTCTTTAAATAAAAAAATCTAGATCTTCCCCTAGTAAACTTGAGCCTCATAGGAAGTGAATTTGTGTGCAGCTAAAACGGAGGAGTCTTCATTTATTTTAGAAAAATAATTCACCAAAGGTTTTCTTTACGTAGAAAGTCCTTCTAAGGCATTTAACAATACAATAAGTAGCATGACTTTTTGGAGACATCATGTGAAAAGCAAAGATTGCCCTGTATTTTATTTTATTTTTATTTATTTATTTTGAGACGGAGTTTCGCTCTTGTTACCCAGGCTGGAGTGCAATGGCGCAATCTCAGCTCACCGCAACCTCCACTCCTGGGTTCAGGCAATTCTCCTGCCTCAGCCTCCCGAGTAGCTGGGATTACAGGCACGCGCCACCATGCCCAGCTAATTTTTTGTATCTTTAGTAGAGACGGGGTTTCACCATTTCGACCAGGATGGTCTCGATCTCTTGACCTCGTGATCCACCCGCCCTGTATTTTATAAACCAGCGACTAATGCTCCGAAACAGCCCCAAAGCCCATCACAGCTCAGCCTTCCTTCAGGTTTTATCTAGGGAGCTGCCTATAACCTGGTAACAGTATTACTTAAGATTGAAAATTATTTTGAGGCAGTTTTTAAGGAAGACATGAGACAAAGAAGGTATACTGTGTTGTGTTGTATTGATTTAATCTCATTCTATCACACACTGAAATTGTTGCTTTTAAGGAAATAGATACATTTTACTGAGAGTTTCAAGGGAGCTGAGATGTATTTTGCTAACAGATCAAAATTTCAACTTCAGCCTTTTCCTTCATTCAGGTAGAGAAGAAAAGGAATCAGACATAAAGGCGGGAGAAGTCATGTACCTCTTGCAATTGTTATTACCAGTCTCTGACACAAGAGGGAAGCAGAAATTAACTCAAGAAGAGCTTCTCCCTATTTGTAATTCAAGTCATCCACAAATAGTCCATCATATGGTAAAATGGACAAGCATTTAAAGAAAATAGTTTAATGCTCTCATTATGGAACCGTTTATTGTTATTTTAATATTGGAAAGAACTCCCAATACCTGTTTTGCTGCCAGAGGGAGTTTATGGAAAGCAATGCACATAGGATTTAAGAGATTAGAATTGGAAGTAAAACAAATTAGAAGTCAAGTTGGGGTCAAGCTCATACTGACTGGGTAACCTTGGACAAACCACTTAGCCTCCCTGAGTCTCTGAAACAGGATGATAATCTCTGCCTATATCTCATAATTATTGCAAGAATTACATGAGTTAACATGTGTAGAGGGCACATATTTCCAACACAGGTGAAGTGCCCCATAAATGGTAGCTGCTACGATTCCTTTTTGAAAATCCTTGAGATAAATCGTTTGCCCCTCTTGTTTCTGTGAGAATTTTTTCCAGCTCTATTGAGATGCACTCGACAAATACAAATGGTATAGATTGAGGGTTTACAATGGGATGTTTTGATATATGTGTACATTGTAAAATGATTACCACAATCAAGCTAATTAACATCTACATCAGCTCACATAGTTACAGTATTATTCTGTGTGTGGTAAGAATGCAAGAAAATCTCTAAGCCAAGTTCTAGGATACAATACAGTATTCTTACCCTAGTTACCAGACTGTGCATTGCATCTCTAGGATTTATTAATCCTGCATAACTGAAACCTTACACCCTTTAACCAACCATCCCCCTATGTCCCTCTACCCCAGCTCCTATCAAGCACTTATCAACCGTCTGCTTTAATGAATGACTTTTTTAGATTCTACATATAGGTGAGATCTTGCAGTATTTGTCTTTTTGTGTCTGGCTTATTTCACTTAGCATAATGTCCTCCAGGTTCATCCATATTATTGCAAATGGCAGAATTTTCTTCTTTTTTAAGGCTGAATGATATTTCAGTGTGTGTGAGAGTGTGTGTGTGTGTGTGAGACATTTTGTTTATCCATTCACATTCATTTGTCTATGGACACAAGTTTTTATTTTACATATCTTGGCTACTGTGAATAATTCTGCAATTAATGTGGTAATGCACATCAACCTCCTTGACATACTAATTCCATTTCCTTTGAATATATATCCAGGAGTGAGATTGCTAAAGGTTATAGTAGCAGAGGTTTTAATTTTTTTGGGAACTGTCATATCGTTTTGCATAATGACTGGACTAGTTACCATTCTGACAGTGTACAAGAGTTCCCTTTTCTCCACATCTTCACCAACATTAGTTATTTTTGTCTTTTGATAGCCGTTCTAACAGGTAGGAGATGATACTTTATTGTGGTTTTTGGTTTTCAGTTCCCTGATTATCAGTGATGTTGAGCATCTTTTCATATACCTGTTGGCCATTTTTATGTATTCTTTTTAGAAATATCTATTCAGGCCCTTTGTCCATTTTTTTTTTTTTTTCTTTTGAGACGGAGTTTCGCTCTTGTTACCCAGGCTGGAGTGCAATGGCACAATCTCGGCTCACCGCAACCTCCGCCTCCTGGGCTCAGGCAATTCTCCTGCCTCAGCTTCCTGTGTAGCTGGGATTACAGGCACGCGCCACCATGCCCAGCTAATTTTTTGTATTTTTAGTAGAGACGGGGTTTCACCATGTTGACCTGGATGGTCTCAGTCTCTTGACCTTGTGATCCACCCGTCTCGGCCTTTGTCCATTTTTTAAATGGGGTTATTTGTTTTCTTGCTATTGAGTTGTTTGAGCTCCTTATCTATTTTTGATATTAACCCCTTATCAGATGAGTGGATTGCAAATATTTTCTACCATTCTGCAGGTTGTCTCTTCATTCTGTTAATTGTCTCCTTTGCTTTGCAAAGTTTTTAGTTGGATGCAATTTCATTTTGATGCATTTCTATTTTTGCTTTTGTTGCCTGTTCTTTTGAGTTATATTCCCACCCCCCCAAGACCAATGTCAAAAAGCTTTTCCCCTATTTGTTCTAGTAGGCTTATAGTTTCAGGCTTATGTTTAAGTTCTTAATTAATTTTGAATTGATTTTTGTAATATGAGGTGAGATAAGAAAGCAATTTCATTCTTCTGCAGGTGGATATTCAGTTTTTTCTCAAGACAATTTACCGAAGAGACTATCCTTTTCCCCTTTTGTGTGTTTATTCTATATTTGATTTGAGTTCTATCTCTATTATTTTCTTTCTTCTGCTAACTCTGGGGTTAGTTTTTTTTCTTCCTAGTTTCTTGAGGTATTAAGTTAGATAGTTTATTTGAGATCTTTCTTCTTTTATAATGTAGGCATTTATTTCTATAAACATTCCTCTTAGTATGGCTTTTACTGTATTCCGTAAGTTCTGGAATGTGGTATTTTCATTTGTATGTGCCTTCAGATCTTTTTACATTTACTCTTGCATATCTTTTTGACTCAATAATTATTCAAGAGTGTGTTTTTTAACATATTTATACTTCATGCATTTTATTACTGTTTTGATTTCTAATTTCATTCCACTGTGGTCAGAAAAGATACTTGATATAATGTTGATTTTCTAGTATTTGTTATGACTTGTTTGGTTGACTGAGATGTGATTTATACTGAACAATGTTCCATGTGGACTAGAGAAGAATGTGTCTTCTTTTGCAGTTGAGTGGAAAGTTCTGTATATGTTTGTTAGAGTCATTTGGTCTACAGTGTTGTTCAGTTTTGCGATTTCCTCATCAGTTTGTCTGATCAATCTATCCCTTGTTGAAAGTGAGGTATTGTTACCATGTTGCCGTCCACTTTTCTCTTAGGAGTTTTCAATGTTTATTCTACATGTTTAGGGACGTTGATGTTGGCTGCCTATGTATTTGTAATTGTTATACTTTCCTATTGGGTTGACCCCTTTTGCCTTGTGTACCAACTTTATTTGTTCCCTTGTGATAGTTTTTGATGTAGTCTATTTTGTCTGGTATAAATGCGGCCATCCCAACTCTCTTTCAGTTACTATTTGCATAAAATATCTTCTCATCCCTTCATTTTCAACCTGTGTGTCCATGAAGCTAAAGTGAATCTTTTACAGGCAGCATATAGTTGTATCTTGTTTTTTGTATCCATTCACTCTGTATCTTTTGGTTGGAGAATTTAATTCATTTACATTTAAAGTAATTATTGAAAAGTAAGAGCTTACTCTTGTCACTTTATTGTTTTCTGACTGTTTTGTGGTTCCTTTGTTTTATTCTTTCTCTCTTGATGTCTTCCTTTGCAATTTGCTGATTTCTTTTGTTGTGCTGTGTTTTTGATTCCTTTCTCTTTCTCTTTTGTGTATCTACTACACAATTTTCTTGTGGTTGCATAAACCATCTTATAGTTACAGAAGTCTATTTTAAGCTGATAGCAACTTAACTTCAATCATATACAAAAGCCTAAATGTTTATTGCCCCTACCCCCACATATGATGCTATTGCTGTCACAATTTATGCCTTTTTATGTTATGTGTGTATTAACAAATAATCATATCTTTGGTCGCTTTTAATATTTTTGACTTTTAATTTTTACACCAGTGTCAAAAGTGATTTACGTACCACCATTATAGTATTAGGTATTCTGAATTTGACTATATGCTTACCTTTTTCAGTGAATTTTATACTTTCATGTGTTGTTTTCTTCTCCTCCTCCTCCTCCTTCTCCTCCTCCTCCTCCTTCTCCTTCTCCTTCTCCTCCTCCTCCTCCTTCTCCTCCTTCTTCTCCTCCTCCTCCTCCTCCTTCTCTTCCTCCTCATTCTCCTTCTTCTTCTGATGGAATCTCAATCTTTCTCCCAGGCTGGAGTGCAGTGGCGTGATCTTGGCTTACTGCAACCTCTGCCTCCAGGTTCAAGTGATTCTCCTACCTCAGTCTTCCGAGTAGCTGGTATTACAGGTGCTCACCACCACACCCATATGGCTTTTGTATTTTTAATAGAGATGGGGTTTGGCCATGTTGGCTAGGCTGGTCTTGAACTCCTGACCTCAGGTGATCCACCTGCCTTGGCCTCCCAAAGTGCTGGTCTTCCAGACGTCAGCCACCACACCCAGCCTCATATGTTTTCTTGTTACTAATTAGTATCCTTTTGTTTCAACTTGGAGAACTTCCCTTAGCATTTCTTGTAAGGTGGTTCTAGCGGTGATGAAGTTTTATCAGCTTTTGTTCGTCTCAGAAAGGCTTTCCTCTTCTTCACTTCACTGTGAAAAACTATCTTGCAGTTGTCATTTCTTAGTTGGCAGGTTTTTGTTGTTGTTGTTTATTTGTTTCTTTTTTCCTTTCAGCACTGAATATGTCATCCCCTTCTCTCCTGGACTGCAAAGCTTCAGCTGAGAAATCTGCTGATAGCTTCACACAGCTTCCTTTGTATATAATGAGTCACTTTTCTCTTGCCACTTTAAAAATGGTTTCTTTGCCTTTGCCTTTGAAAATTTAATTATAACGTGCCTCAGTATAATCTACTTTGGGTTGATCCTCCTTAGGGATCTCTGAGTGCTATGAATCTGTATTCTATACCCTTCCCAAGATTCGGTAAGTTTTCAGCCATTATTTTAAAAAATGAGCTCTCTGCCCATTTCTCTTTCTTTGATCATTCTGGAATTCCCATGATGCATATATTGGTTCACCTGATGGTGTTCAATAATCCCACTGGCTTTCTTTCTGTTTACTTTTTTTATCCTCCAACTGATTAATTTCATACGACCTGTCTTTCAGTTCACAAATTCCTTTTCCTGCTTGATTGAGTCTGCGATTGCATTTTCTTGATTGCATTTTCATTCATTCATTGTATTCTTTAACTTCAAAATGTTTGTCTTTTTTTTATGGTCTCTGTCTCTTTGTTGAATATCTTGTTTTGTTCATGTTTTGTGTTTCTGATTTTGTTGAGTTTTGTATTCTGTGTTCTCTCATAACTCACTGAGCTTCCTTAAAATAATTACTTTGAAAATTTTTTCAAGCAATTCATAGTTCTCCATGCCTTGAATGCTTACTGTAGCTTGATTAGTTTCCTTTGGTTGTGTTATGTTGCCTGATTCTTTGTGACCCATGTATTTTTGTATTGATCTTTGTGCATTTGACAGAGCAAACACCTCTTGTCTTTATTAAGGGCTGGTTTGGCGGGTATAGAATTCTACCTGTCAGAGACTCAGATTGATGCAGTTATCTCTGGGACTGCAGTTGAGTGGTGATGGAGCTGGGTACATGTGCCTGCTACTGGGTCCATAGTCAGATCGTGGTTAGCAGGCCTGTTACCAGGATGCATATTGGTGTGGTTCCTGCCAGATCCCCAGATGGATGGGAATGCCATTGAGACCACAATCAGGCAGTACTGAAGCAGGTCATGGTGCAAATTCTGGTCCACAGTCAAGTCCATGGATATAGGCCTTTATCAGGAACATGGATGAGTGTGGCTCCCCCTGTGTCTCTGAGGAGGCTCCTACTGGATTTCTGAGCTAAAGGGACTGCTTCTGGGACCATGTTAGAGCAGGGCTGGAGCTGGATCACAGAGCCGCTTTATGATCTGCAATCAGGGCCAAACTCAGGGGGCCTGCCACTGGGAGCTTGGACAGTGTGTCTCCCCCTAGGTCCCTGGGTAGGCAGGACTGCCCATGGAGTGTGGAAGAATGGGTCCGGAATTGAGTCAGAGGGTCATGTCAGGATCCACAGCTGGAGCTGAGGTCATTAGGACTGCTACCAGAGACATGGACAGGTGCTGCTGTGTTCCTGGGTGGCCAGAGCTGACTCTGGGCCATGGTAGAGCAGGGATGGAGCCAGGTCACAGGGTTTCTTCAGTATGTGCATCTGGGTCTGAGGTCCAGAGTCTTGCTCTGTCGCCTGGAGTGCAATGGTGCTATTTCGCCTCACTGCAACTTCTGCCTCCCAGGTTCAAGCTATTCTCATGCCTAGTCCCTGGAGTAGCTGGGATCGGATTACAGGCATGAGCCACAATGCCCAGCTAATTTTTGTATTTTTAGTAGAGAAGGGTTTTGCCATGTTGGCCAGGCTAGTCTAGAACTCCTTAAGTAATCCACCCACCTTGGCCTCCCAAAGTCCTGGGATCATGGGCGCGAGCCACTGCTCCCAGCCTGTGAGTGTTTTTCTAGGGCTAGACGCCAGGAAGCAATGCTGGACATGATCATCACTTTGGAGCCTACACCAGCTTTCTACTGAAACTTCCAAAAGATAGATATTTTTCTTTTTAAAATCATCTGTGTCCTCTTAAACATCTCTGTACATGCCTATTCCTGGTTTATGTTTTTTTCTAATTCCCAGTTCGTTGGAATAGCAAAGACTGTTGACATTGCCGGAGTCTGGGAAACAGTCCATCCCTCCCTGGCTTTGGTTACCACCAATTATTTTGGTTCTCCTCCCTCAATATTCAGTTTTCCTTACCCTTGGGGCAGTGGTTCTTATACAATGTCAAAACACTTCAAATATATAGAGACATTAGCAGTCAAAATTTCCATCAAAGGGAGAAAATAAAACCACTTTTTTTTCACTCTGTCAAACTCAACGTCGTCACCCAGTCTAGAAAATATGCTGTCTCTGCAGTTCTTGCTCAATTCATTGAGAACTGAATAGTTCTCTTCCAAAGAAGAGAGAACTATTCTGGAAACTAGAATTGGATGGTATAGTCAGTTATTATTTCCAAGGGAAGTCAAAGGTAGTCATTAGTTTTTGTCAACTAGTGGTTCAGTAAAACCTACCTATGACAGTGCACTAGGAAGCCGTCTTTTTTTAGTGGACAAAGTTATTTCACACTCAATCTTTGTTCTCTCTCTCAATATCATGTCAATGGAAATAAAAACATATTTCTGAAATAAATGGTGGCTTTATCAAGACTTTGTCTTGAGATACATATAATTCTCACCTTGCTTGGCTTAGATAATAAGCCCTACGGAGGCAAAATGGTGTGGTTGATATACAATTAGAACTTAAATGGCAAAAAACCTGAGCCTAGCACCATTTAAAGGCTTGTTCCAAAGCCATCAGATACTCCAAGAGAATAGACATACTTCAAACTCCCCTTTTTTCTGTGAGTACCATTGACATTCGTGATTATTCTAGCTTAGATGTCAGAAAACAGTCAATAATTATTTTGCATTTCAGAAAGAAAAATAGCATAGAATTATTAGAGGTTTGGTAGGATAGCGGTTTTCTGCCTTTTGGAGCAAGAACTATAGATATTTAGCAGGAAATCCCGACTTTCAGAAGGGAAATTTAATAAAAGTTTTAAGGGGTTATTTATTTAGAAACAGTAGTGAGCCTGAAAACACAGCTCCATCTCCCAAAGCGGCCACCCGGTGGACCCTCACAGAGAGTCCATATCTGACCATCCCAGCTCAGAATCAACTGGATCAGTCCACTGATTCTGAATCTATCTAAAAAAGATTACAGAGTAAACAATTCTTCAGGCCACAGGATCATATGGTGGGTATTTTGTGTTTCGTTTCTGTCTTTAAAAAGTGATGTATAGGCCAGGCACGGTGGCTCACGCCTGTAATCCCAGCACTTTGGGAGGCTGAGGTGGGTGGATCATGAGCTCAAGAGATCGAGACCATCCCGGTCAACATGGTGAAACCCCATCTCTACTAAAAATACAAAAAATTAGCTGGGCACGGTGGTGCGTGCCTGTAATCCCAGCTACTCGGGAGGCTGAGGCAGGAGAATTGCCTGAACCCAGGAGGCGGAGGTTGCGGTGAGCTGAGATCGCGCCATTGCACTCCAGCTTGGGTGACAAGAGCGAAACTCCGTCTCAAAACAAAAAGTGATTTATAAAAACCAAACCAAACCCCATCTCTCCTTTTTTTTTTTTTTCTATTCCTTACTTCTGAACAGCATCTGCTTCCTTTTCTGCTCTTGTCTTCCTTCGCGATATCTGGCACATATGTGCTATGCTCAGTGCCAGGTTTAGGTCAACAGATGCTGTCATGAAAAACAGGAACTAGAAAATTGGAAGATCTCCGTGCTCTGCAGCACTTATTAGTGCAAAACTGCAGCAATATGCTTTATATTTTTTAGTAGAAGGTTCTTGGGGGCAAGTCTACTCATTGGCTGATGGACTTATTTTTACTATGAGGTGGATCATTCTGTATAGACCTGTACAACTGATTAAGAGATGAGTTTGTAGGACTTAAAAATAATGATCCCGGGTGTATTGTCAAAAAGAAAAAACAAACAAACAAATAAAAACAAACAAACAAACAAATACCTAAGAATTTAGGGAATGGTGGGAATCAAGATTCATCTGGAATGTAGCTTTAAACTCCCTTTCAATGTAGAAATCCTCCCGGCAACATCACATCATCCTTAAGTTTTGGAGTTGGCAAGGACGTTAGAGAGTTAACAGTGCAACTCCTAGAACCTGCAATCTCCCATGAAGATTCTCTGCAGAGCACCCCAGCTGGGTGGACGCTTAGCAGCAGCTTAGTAAACTTCCCAGCATGGAAACCTGTGCAAAACACACCATCGTATTCTAAGAAATCTCAGTATTTAGAAACGAATGAATTTTAGAGAATTGTTCTGAACTGACCTGAATGGTATATCAATAGAAACCAAAACGTATTTCTGAAACAAATGGTGACTCTATCAATATTTTTGTCTTGAAATACGTATAATTCTCACCTTGCTTGCTTGACATAATAAGCCCTATTGAGGCAAAATGGTGTGTGCAGTTGAGATAGAATCAGAACTGAAATGACAACGTACCTGAGCCTTGCGCGGTTCATAGGCTCGTTCCAAAGACAAGTGAATTGTTCTGTTCCGAGAGCTGATTTCTAGCCTCCTGATGAATCCAAGCATGGGTTCCGCCTCTGCCTTCTGGAGCCTAACAGAAAAAGCCTCGTGTCCCTTTAGTGTGCCTGGTTTTCAGACAGCTGAGGTCTCTTGGAGCAGCCTCCACAGAATTTTCTTCATTTCTAAGTCATCTGAGCTTTTTTATTCCCCATTCCTGGATAAGGGTTCTTCTTACCGTCCCTCTTCATCATCACGCTGACTGTCTTCCTGGGTGAGCCACAGCTTGACTGTGCTCTTCCTAAAATGACGTGTAGGTGTGACGACCCTGCAGGGATGACCTGATTTATAAAATGCATCCTTTCTATGGCACCCTTTTGTTACATTAAATTAACATCCTTCTTATATGACAGTTAACATTCTGTCTAAGAATATTTTCAGCAATGAAATGCTTTATGAATTAATCTGTGCCTCTTAGCTTACGGTACACTGTTCTGCTTTTTAATTCTCAATTCCCTTCAAGCCACATCATGTAAGTTATTTGACTTCTTAAAGAGAGAGACCAGTTTCTGAAGCAGTGCCTGAAACATCCACCGTCCCAGAGAATCAAATCTAACAGTAAGGAAGAAAAGAAGAGGCTGCATAAAAGGAAATGACTGTATGAACAGAAACACACTCTTTTTAATGAAATTAATTTAATTTTCCTTTAAGTTCTGGGGCATATCCGTTACATAGGTATACATGTGCCATGCTGATTTGCTGCACCTATCAACCCGTCATCTGGTTCTAAGCCCACGTGCATTCGGTATTTTTCCTAACGCTCTCCCTCGCTTTGCTCCCAACACACCGACAGGCCCCGGTGTGTGATGTTCCCTTCCTTGTGTCCGTGTGTTCTCATTGTTCAAGAAACACACTCATTTTAAAAGTCAGTTGTAAGGAGCTTGGAACAAAAGGTGCAGAAGCACAGCTATAATAGGTCAGCTGGTGGTAGTCCTTAAAGACACGGAAGCAGCAGAGATTTCAGGTGTTGTTCCAGGTGACACAAGCCCCTCCCACCGATTAACACCTTGTTTTACAGTTCTGCTTTAAAATTCTTTTATGACAATTTTAGACAAATAGTGGAGGTTGAAGAATTGTTTTCTTTAAAAGACCCCTAAAGAAAATATAACTGGGCCGGGCACGGTGGCTCAAGCCTGTAATCCCAGCACTTTGGGAGGCCGAGGCGGGTGGTTCACGAGTTCAAGAGATCGAGACCATCCTGGTCAACATGGTGAAACCCCGTCTCTACTAAAAATACAAAAAATTAGCTGGGCATGGTGGTGCATGCCTGTAATCCCAGCTACTCGGGAGGCTGAGGCAGGAGAATTGCCTGAACCCAGAAGGCGGAGGTTGCAGTGAGCCGAGATCGCACCATTGCACTCCAGCCTGGGTAACAAGAGCGAAACTCCATCTCAAAAAAAAGTATATATATAACTGAATGTTGATAATGATTGTTATAAATAACATTTTTCTGATTTTTATGGTTCTACATTTTTAAACTTTTTCGAGCATGTGTTATTTTTGTAATGGAAAAAATGGACACGGTGATAGCCTTTTTATTCACTCTCTTTAGCCTAGTATGTGTGGAGAAGAATGAGTCCACATATACAGTGTGTAGAAAAACTTTGGGTACTAAGAAATAAAACTTTCAGAGAAAACAAGTTTTTGAAAATGATTTAACTCTGAGGTTTTAAACACACTTTAAACTTTTCCTTTGCTAAAGAACATCATTGAAAACAAGCTAATGGTCTCTGGAACTGTTCAGTTTAAACATTTATAGAAAAAAAATTGGATCCTCTTTTAAAATAAATGTCCTTATAAATAAATGTCTGAAATATTTTGGAATCCAGATTCAAGCACATTCAAAAGCATGTTTGATTAGTTGTCTTGGGAAAGGAAGAACAGGAGACTGTGAAAGAAACCTTGCTTTAGAAAGCTATGAAGTTGTCCCTCCCTGCATCAAATTTCTAAAAGTAAGATGCTTACCGTGAAATATGTATGGTTTTCAATTTGAGGCTGAAGTTATACAGGACAATCCTGCGAGTAGACTACCCTAACTTCAAGGTCAGCAAAATTAACATCCAGCCTGCACAGCCAAGACTGGCCTCCCCATGGTCCTCAGTGCCCACCATGTGCCTGCTTCTGGCTCCATCACCATATTCTCATTTATTCCTGTTGCATTGAAACGAAGGCAAAACGGGCTTCTGGACGTGGGAAAATCTTCCTTAGTTCCTTTATCTGCACAATGAGGAATTCAGATCAAATCTTTCCCAACACCCCTGCCGTATACAAAATTCTAGCTTCTTAGGTTGCAACGTAGAGTTTTGGAATTACTCATAGACACAAATGCCTGAGGAACTGGAAGCAAAATGCTGGAACAGAAAAAGGGTGTGAAAATATGTAGTTTTTATCTTTGGCATTTTGAATGTGCATAATCATAATAATAATTAGTCATAATTGTTCTGTTCCTTCAACTCTGTTCCGAACAGATAGGGGGTCACCCTCTTTCAGATTTCAGAGGCAACGTTTCAAGTATCTTGTCTTTCACCCTTCACATTTCCTTCTCTTTGATTTCCACATTTTGTACTCTTTATCCTATCTCCTGCTTTCTCACTCTTTGTTCTCTTGTTTTCTCTCTTTGCTTGACTTTTTTTTTTCTCTTTTCTTTATTCCTACCTTAGGTTTTATGAAATTAGTTGTCCCTTGGGTGCAATGAAGACCATAAAAGCATTGGCCTTCTTGAGTTAAAAGAAAAGATATTATTTTTCACAGCCTGAAATTATAACCACTTAAATGTTTGGCAAATGGGTACCATCTCCTGGCCACTTGATTAAAGTGTTACCTGAACTATGTAGGTCCCCCACGCTTTCTTTCCTTGCCAATCATCTGGGTGTTCGTTTTGCTGTACTTCCCCCTAAAGCCTCCTCCCATAAATAGATCTGACATTTTGTGAGCATCTCATTCTGTTTAAGGCCTGATATTTACACTATGGAAGTGTGGCTTGGAGAAAAGCTTTCTGGATTTTCTACTTGTTTTATTTATATAATCAAATCAAGACACCATAAGGAAGAGTCACATGGCTAGTCCTGAATTGCGGAAGCATACGACCCTTCTCTGTTCCATCTGCTTCCACACATCTAGAGAATTATTGGGCCGTTAAGATGGGTTTATGCTTCTGGAATATCCACCTGTTTAGTGAGTCAGAAATGTGGGCATGGCTGAGGGGAGTCTAAAAGCCTTCTAGGTGATGGGAGAAGACAGCTTGAGCAAAAACAAAAACAATTGAGCTCTCTGAAAAGTTCAGTAGCTAGTTCTGTCAGTCTCATGGGTCCTGCCATCAAAAGAAAGCAAAAAAATAGAAAAGTGATTGGGAAATGACAAATTTGAAGACCTTACTATCTTTGCTCCACAGAAAATACAGGGTAGCAGTATGTATATAGGTTAATTTCATCAAGAAAAGATGGCAAGATGGCTTGAAATTCAAAAAGAAGTTTATAGTCTTCTAGAATAATCTAGAATTCATATCACATACACCTCTTCTACACAAGCTTCATTACTGAAAAGAATTGCTAAGCTAGACATTCTTAGGACTATTTCTCAGAAATATTCTTGATAGAGGAAGGGATAGATGAATAAATTGTGTGTGTGTGTGTGTGTGTGTGTGTGTGTGAAAGAGAGAGAGAGAGAATGGTACACAGAGAGAGATAGCAGAAGTCTAATGACAAATACATTTGTCTGGATCTTTCTTTTAAAGAACACGTTTTTACCTTTAACCTGCCAAGAAAATTGTTCTAACTCCTAGGGGCTCGGTTACTTTTGTTTTTAAATGTCGAATTCCACATGTGCTTCTTATGATTTATACCTAAAGTCTAGTGCCATGATCACATTGAGAGAAAAAAAGATGCCTTTGAAATAACAAGTTTAAGGTGTCCTATGCCGCCAGACCCCCCACTCTGAAACTCTCCATTGCTTCAAAACGCTGAGGTTTCTGGCAGAAAAGACATACACTATTTTCTGGAGAAGTACCCACACAGTTTATCCATGAATACAAAGCATTTTTTCATAGTTGATATGTAGATATTACATGAATTTAATGCGTCCTGAAACAACAGGAAATCTTCAGGTCACATTGACTGATTGGGTGATTTCTGGCTCCTTGGCTTGCAAATCTCAGAAACCATTTTAACAGTGGACACTTGTGGCTTGTTTTGTGCTAAACCACCCCAACAGCAATTTAGTTCTTATTCAGCTACTGAAGCTCTTGCTTTATGGCTTTGAAAAACCTGGCTTTCCCTGTCCCATTATCTACTGAGATAAAATGCTGTTGGAAGGTTATGACAGATGACAGAGTGGTTTCTTTTCCCGTCTTTTCTAGCCTTCCCATACCTTGGCGAACACGTGCCTTTTCTCTGCACTGAATGTTTTTAGAATGCTTTGCCTGCCTGCAGGCATTTATGCTTATGAATTTCACAGCATTTCTTAACCATCCCTGCATCTGCTTTCATTCTCCGAAGGAGGCTAGAACTCTAGGTCCTAAGAGTTTACAGCTTCATTGCAGTAAAGAGGATGAGGGTGGGCGGGAGAGAGTGCCTCTGGGGGGATTCTAATGTTCACATCCAATCTTGAATTGAGAGCAGTTGCCTGGGAAACAAAACCTCAAAAAAAAAATCTCATTTTCACATGCGTCTTCCAATCTTCAAATGGCAGGACGTGCTTCTGTGTTCAAAGGAAGTCTAAGGGTCCAGCAAGTCGAGATTTATTATGTGCCCAGCTCAACTTAGGAATCCATGGATAGTTTCTATCACACTGGTAATCAAATAGAAGAGCATACGTATATTAGAAAGAGACACAAATGGGAAAGGTTAAACTGGTTTTCTCTGGTTGCGTTAGTTGAGAGGCATCAGGGAATGGCAGAGAGGATTCTGCAACGCGGTCAGAAGACTCATTTTCCAAACATACCTCTAATTGGTAACTTCAATGTTAATGTGCAGTGGGAGCTTGGGCTGTGTGTCACAAATATACCTCCCAGGCCCTGTTTCTGCATTGGTGAAGAGAAGTCTGGTATGGTCTCAAGATACTCCACTCCCCACCCCACATCTTAGATCTAATAATTATCTGATCTTTTGGGATTACCTAAAGGCTGTTGACATCTTTCTACAAACATTTACTGGATATTCATGATGTTGCCATGTAGGAGAGGAGAAAATTTCTTTCTATCCACTTAGGTTCTGTAACTGGAGCTTGCAAATCAAACTGATAAAAAGATTAAGAGAAAAAATGTTTTATTTCAAATGCATGTGGCAGGTTTGCAGAAAAGAAGTGAAATCCCAAAGAAGTGGTTAAGTTTGAGCGCTTATATACTATGTTAACAAAGGGTGATACATTGTGAAGAAGTGATAAAAAGGGGGTTTTAGGTGGGATAAATTGTGGAACTATATGTAAAGACAAGGGTTATTTAGTGAGGGTTTTTTTTTTAATGTAAACTCAAGTCTCCAGTGATTAGTGTTATGTTCCATGATAAAGAGTCATTCTCCTCCCCCTGGTACAGGAGAGGGAGGCATCTTTACAAATAAAAATGTATGCACTGTTTTTGAGGCAGAAAGGGGAAGGGCAGAGAATTCTTCCTGCATCTGCTGTTACTTCAGTACCTTCAGCTCAAATAATTTTTATGTCAAAGTGGCATATTTAAGGGTGGCATATTCTGATCCTTTTTATCAGCATAGTTCTGTGTTTTTGTTTCTTTTCTGGCCCTTTTGTGTTTAGGCTAATTGGTTTATTATTTGATTCATCAAGGGCATTAACTATAAAAGACGTTTTGCGTGTAAAACATTAAAGAAAGGTATAATTTTTCAGAGATTATACCAATTCAAGTGTATTTATTAGGATATTTTTTCCATCAGAAATACATTCAATAGCAATGTTGATTATTCTAGAGATAATTGTCCTAATGAGTGTGTGTGTCTGCCACACAAAACCAATGTTTGGAATGGAAATTATGCTTTCCTTCTAAAGGGCAGTATTATGTATTTTGTTCTTAAAAAATGTAATCTGGTAAAAAGCAAGCTTCATTCTCAGCCCGTGGGAGGGAAGGGCAATGAACTGGCTGGTTCCATGTTACCACACGACAATTTATTCTGAGCTACACAAACAAAAGACATTTTTCTCAGAGATAGTCTTATTAATCAGTTTATTATTAAACGGGTCAGAATTTGCATTTTTGTGAGTAGTATCATTTTTTCTCTTCATGTTGCCAAAGTTGTAGTCACATTACGAGAGAGCTCTAAATTAACAGCGCAGGCACGCAGTTTCGTCAAGAGTAGGTAACTTTATTCAAATGCATTCTGCTTCCTCTGCCTGGCCTTGCTTTACCTCTTATCTCCAGATGTCCAAATTCAACCTATCACTTAGACCTATTTCAGAAGCTCTCTGTCCATCACCTCCTTTGAAGCTTCTCTTCCCTCTTAAACTGCCACAGGAACAGTTTTTTCCATATCTCTCTTACAGAACATATCACTTTTACCATGTGTGCTGTTAGTTGTGTGACTTACCTTGTCTACCAAAGCGGAAGTTTCCGAAGATACCATCACAGACACCAGCACAGTGCCTCACCTAACGTGGTCTCAGTAAATAGCTCAAGAATAAATGAAAAGGGGGAGGATGACACAGTGAGTGGGACAGTCCTTCGATAGCTTAGGCACCCTGTTGATTATGTTTGAAAATTTCTTCCTCGCTTATTTTCAATGGGCAGATGCTCATGGGACATGAATTACTGTCAACAGCAACTCGAGTAAAATTTAAAATGCAGAACAGTAAAGCTTAGGTAACACAATAAATGACAAAACCAAATGCATAATTTAGTCCAATGTGAGATATCAATAGTTTAGAGGCCATACTTTGAATTTTGGATTGTTTGACTGATCTATTAGCCTGGGGGATAGAAGTCAACTCTTCTTTATAATGTACAGCTGTGTTGCGGGGGGGGGCATGGCTGTGGAATGAACGGTGCCCTCTCCAAAAATTCATATGTTGAAGCCCCAGTTTTTGATATGACTGTATCTGGCAATACAGTCTTCAGAAGCTCCCGAAGGTTGAATGAAGTCAGAAGGATAGGGACCTAACTTGATAGAATTGTGTCCTGATAAACAGAGCTCTTCCATGCAGGGACACAGAGAGAACACAGTCATCTGCACGCCAGGACTGGAGCTTGCACCAGACACAAATCAGCTGGCACCTCGTTCTTGGACTTCCCAACCTTGTGTAAGCCGCCCAGTCAGTTACATTTTGTTGTGGCAGCCAGAGATGACTGAGACAGGACTTAAACAGATGAAACCTTTTCACTGGGAACCAGGTGCAGTGGTGTGCACCTGCAATCCCAATGACTCAGAAGGCTTGGGCGGGAGAACTGCTTGAGGACTGGAGTTTGGGGCTGCAGCGAGCTATGATCATGCTACTGCTCTCCAGCGTGTGTGACGAAGTGAGACTCCATTTAAAAACAAAAACAAAAGCCAAAATCAACTTTTCACATGCCTGCTTGAATTCGCTTGATAAAATGTTTCTGACTATGAACACCAATGGTATCATCAGGGATTACTTCAAATGGAGCCTTTGTACAGGGAGGGCCAGGAGAAAGAAGGCTAAGGAAGGGCCGTTGGTTATCTGGGCATTTTCACAAATAAACTCTTGAGTTTCCAAAAAATAACTGCAGGAAGCATTGCTGAAATTCAGGGAATTCAAGCCTTCCTGTGGCTGTGAACAGAAAGGATCAATTTCATTATCATCTTACAGTTGACAAGAGAAATAAGCCATTCAGATGTCATGATATGCTATAGAGGAAACATTGACAAATGTGAACTCTTGGATCATGGCACCCTAAGATAAAATCTGGCTGAGTGTGGTGGCTCACTCTTGTAATCCTAGCACTTTGGGAGGCTGAAGCTGGTGGATTGCGTGAGGTCAGGAGTTTGAGACCAGCCTGGGCAACATGGTGAAACCCCATCTCTATTAACAATTCATAAAAAGGGCTGGGCGCGGTGGCTCAAGCCTGTAATACCAGCACTTTGGGAGGCCGAGGAGGGTGGATCACGAGGTCAAGAGATTGAGACCATTCTGGTCAACATGGTGAAATGCCGTCTCTACTAAAAATACAAAAAATTAGCTGGGCATGGTGGCACGTGCCTGTAATCCCAGCTACCCAGGAGGCTGAGGCAGGAGAATTGCCTGAACCCAGGAGGCGGAGGTTGCGGTGAGCCGAGATCGCGCCATTGCACTCCAGCCTGGGTAACAAGAACGAAACTCTGTCTCAAAAAAAAAAAAAAAATGCAAAAAAAGAAAATCTATTAAAATAGCAAATATTGCTAAGCACGTTAATAGGGAAAAATGTGGAGAACCAGCGTATTCCGTAGAAAGATGTTTACTCCGTATTTAAATAGGGTGGCAATTCACCTTGTATGACACCCAAAGTTTTATTGCTTTTTTCAGTCAAAAAGAGTAACCAAAATGCTGAACTTTACAAGTTCCCTACAGATTAGGAAAGGATTTCTTGTAATAAAGATTCTGGCCCTGAGAAGTTGAAATCTCAGAAAATCTGCAAATGTGCTGGTCCTGATGTTGGAGACTTCAGTAATTAAAGAGAGGGTGCTCTTGAACCCAGTGCCCTTTCTGCCACAGAACAGATGGGTCAACACAATATGGTCTTCTTGCCAGTGTGAAATAATCAAGCTGCCAATTCCACCTCTAGATAGGCTTTGGTTTTCTAATATGTTAATATTCTTTTATTAAAAATAATAAATACTGCTCTTCCTAATCTACTTTTTAAGATTTAAAAAAAAATTTTTTTTTGAGACAGTCTCACTCCATCATCCAGGCTGGAGTGCAGTGGCATGATCCTGGCTCGCTGAAACCTCTGACTCCTAGACTCAAGCAATTCTACCACCTTAGCCTCCCCAGTAGTTGGGACTACAGGTGTGTGCCACCATGCTTGGCTAATTTTCACATTTTTAGTAGAGATGGGATTTTGCCATGTTGGCCATGCTGGTCTCGAACTCCTGACCTCAAATAATCCGCCTGCCTCGGCCTTCCAAAGTGCTGGGATTACATGCATGAGCCACCCCACCTGGCCTAAGATTTTTATTCAATGAATCAATTTCTTTTAAGAGATGAAATCTCTCTCACTATGTTGCCCATAAAAGACTCAAGCTCCCAGGCTTAAGTGATCTTCCCACCTCAGCTTCCTGAATAGCTGGGACTGTGAGCAGGCACCATCACGCCTGGCTTATATGTTGCTACATTTAGTTGTTAGCATGTACAACAAGATTATCTTTATAGTGGGTTCCATAACTCTGTAAGCAAGTCCTATCTTCTCAAGGGTTGATCTGCTAGTTCCAGATCGTTTTCCTATTTTAAAGGAAATGCCTTTGCTATGTCTAGGTTTTAGCCTATGATCTTCAACATATCCAAGGCTAGAACTAAGAGGCTCTAGGAGATTCTATCATCATTTGGAATGTGAGTGAGACACATGAAACCAAAGTAAAATGGTCACATCTAGTCTTGAGACCTGCTCCTTCTGTTTTTTTTTTGCAAAGCCTAAAAAGTTTCTTTTAAAATGTACTGTATGAAGACATTATGTAAACAACTTATTTTGTTTTGTTTTTTTAGGAAACAATTCCTTTTGCCTGCTGTCTCTTGGGCTTGAGATGTAGCCTTTCACTCAGGCAGTAGATTTTATGCCCTGAGGAATGAGGCTTGGATGTTGCTGTGTTTTCAGTAGAATAGACTTAAATCATTGATGCTGAACAGCATAAACCTGTCACCGGGTTCAATGGTTTCCTCTGAGTCAGCGCATCAGCAACAATAACTTTTTGTTTAAATTAAAATTTAAATAATTCTTTAAAAATTTTAAAGTAACATTGAAGACATTTAAAAAATTATCTTTCTTTCTTTGTGGTCTTCCTTTAAAAAAATTACTGTGACAACCCATATACATTTAGTAGACGATATATTTAGGCATCTACTTTTCTTTCAAAGCAATCTGTAATCTGTAAAGTACTTTCATAGGAATTATGTAATTTAAATCTTACTCAAGGCCTAGGAAGTAGACATGGAAGATATTTTTACCCCTATTGTATAGATGAGAATACTCGATTAATTTCCCCTAAACTGCTACTTATGGCTGAAGCCAGAACTTGAGCCTAAATGCTCTGGCTTTAAATCTTGTTCCTTCTACACAACTTGGTAGGTTGCTATAATACGGTGGTTAAGGATGTGGCTGCGTGGACGAACTGCCTGATTGTGGATCTTAATGCTACCTCCCACTAGCCACGTGGTCTAAGAAGTTGTTGTGTTGAGTATTTCTGAGCCTCAGCCTTCTCATCAGTAGACAGTCTTCAGGTATTGCACCTGTTGTAAAGCTGGTTCCCTGTGCATGAAGTATTGCAACACTGCAGCATTCTGCATCTGGGGCTGCAGTGTCTACCACTTGCACTGGCCTGGTGAGAGGGGGCCCCAACACAGGTTAAGCAAAGTGGATTTATGACTCATGAATGGGCAGCAAGGGACAGGGGAAAGCTAGGGGTCATGGTTAGCCAGTCCCCCAAGGCTCAGGACACCTGTCAGGGCAGACACAGTTTCACATTGCACTGCAGCTGATGGACCCAAAAGGCTCTCCATGCTGGATTTTATGCTCCAGGGGAAACTTGACTTCCTGGGCCAAAGGACTGTAGGAGGGATGGAAACAGAATTCAGGTTATTTTGGCCAGTGCCTCCTCGTCTCAGGGTGTTTCATCCATGGCACATTCTCAAGTTATTCTGAGAACTACAAGTGACAAAGGGAGAAGAGCTGTGTCACCAAGGCCATCCAGAGATCTGCTCTGCACCTTTCTCTTGAGAAAATTATGAGGATCAAGTAACTGAATATCCTACTTGATCATATTTGAACTCAGTGGGGTACAGCCATAAAGCCGACCCTCTTCTGCCTCCCACTGCACCTTCCAATCCAGGTCCAGGTCAGTTCTTGTTCTGTCCCAGCAGGCAGGTCTTATAGCTTTCTGGTCCATTTTAGTCACAAGAACCTTCTAGTTTCAGTAATTAAAACACCCAGTGCAGTGTAATAATGCATCATTAGAGCTCTTGTTCTATTTAGAACTTCTCCCTCTGTCAGTGTCACTTAGACCTGGAAGGCTGAGGTGGAGTGGGGAGCAGTGTCTGCTGCTTTCTTAGCCCTTCCCTGCCCCACTCCCACTCTCATTCTCGGTCCCTTCAGGGGAGGTAGGAGGCAGAGGACGAGGAGAGTAAGTGGCTGGAATTGTCTTAATCTAGCAGTGAGGTCCATGCAGATGCTTTACCATGGAGCTCCCTGGAGGGTTGTGAGGTGCCCAGTAAGCCGGGGCCACCCCACAGCAGCTCCTGCATATGCCAGGGAGCCTCTTCCATGCTCTCTTCCTTGGGCCTCTGAAGATCCATCCTTTTCTGCCTTCCTTGTTTCCTAGGCGGTGTTCCTGGAGAAAGTCCAGTGCCAAGAGACCCACTGGCTCCCGGACACTCATGCTTCATGTCACCCCATGTGGCCGGCCAACAGCAGGTCTCTCCCTCACAGTTCTGCATCTATTTGTCCTTTGCAGTCTTAGACCTCTGCACAGGATGTCACACTTATATCTCCCAGGCTTGCATCACACATCCATTGCCTGTGTCTCTCAAGCTCCCGAGAGCACAGATAAGTATGTCCCCTGGAAACCCCTCTCAGGTGTTTAAGGTAGGCAAGAGAGAACCCCTAAGCAACGACTTCAGCCAGCAGTGCTGCCCGAGCTCCCTTTCTCCAGCCTCCATCCGGTTTCTTACTCATTCTCCGAGACAGCAGATCGGCAATCCACTGCAAAGCCTGCTCTCAGACACCACCTCCCAAGGTCTAGACTTTGAAATGGGGACACTTGGTATTTCCCCACTGCCAAACCTCCCTTTTCACGTGCGTTGTGTCATGTCTAAAGCACTTGTAAGCGGTGTCTGGCACATAAGCGCTCAGTGCTCAGTTAATGTTTGCCGTGATTATTTCCCAAGGTCTGTGGTATCTCCTTGGACACTGTCTAAATTTTATTTTGCCTCAGTTTGTCAGGGTTCTGGACAAATGCCCACAGGGAGGACTCTGGCCTCAGCTTAGAGTGGGCAAGAACAAACCACCCCCCTGCCATCGGCCAACCTGCCCTTTCCGGAGGAGACCTGAGGGTGCACCCATGTAAAGAGGCAATTCCAATGCACTACATAAATGCAATTATAGCTGTGAAAAGGTACTTAGGAAGGGCATAAAAGGGATGCTTACCCCTGGCTGAATGCCAAGTATAAACCTGCAGGGGCTGGAATACAGAAATAGAGTCTGCAAGGACAAGTTGTCAGGGGCCACAGGAAGGGGGCCCCTCAAGAAGCTGTGGGGATCCCAGGTGGTGAGAAGAGCCTTACGGGGTCAGGGGTGAGAGCTAGTGGGGAACCTTCATCAGCCTGGAGCAGGTCCATAAAGCTGGAATAAAAAGTGAGAAAAGAAATACCTTTGCAGGTGAGGCTTGCACTGGAGGGTTCGTGTGTCTGGGCTGGTAACATAAAACATTTATTTCTTCATGTTGTACATTTAAAGATAATCAGATTGTGTTTGCTAAGCATTGTGAGCTTCTTGGATGAAAAATGCAAGATGAACCTTGGATGAGTATCCACACACACAGTCATCAGCCAGCAGGTAGGATTCAGTCTCCGTGTTGAATCATTTCCACATTGCATCGAAATAAGTAATACAGTTCTCTTGGCAGCAATTTTGTTTTTAAAGTAAGTTGGGGTGAAAGCCGGTGCCTAGGCTGTTTATCCTCATCTGAAATGTGTGCAAAACAACACAGAAAATACTCTTCGGTGTAGATGGGGAGGACTCCTTAATAAAGCATTTATTTGCACCTGATTTCTCTTTGTTTTTACTGGGTTCATTTAATTTGATAGATCATCTACGCCTCAGTATGCTGCCATGGAAATCAATGAAGATGCATAGTGCTGAGGGCATTTTCTGTACCAACTCAGTCGCTGTGGTTGGCATAATCACTGAGTTTGCCTTAGTCAGCTGAGACTGGCAGAACAAGACACACAGACCAGGTGGCTCCAACAGCAGATGTGTATTTCTTGCCATTCTGGAGGCTGGAAGTTCAAGATCAAGGTGCCAGAGCCGTTTTCTCCTGAAGGTTCTTCCCATGGCTGGCAGACTGCTGTCTTCTTGCTCTGGCTTCCCACAGCCTTCCTCTGTGTACACACATTCCAGGTGTCTCTTCCTCTTCTCACAGGGACACCTGTCTGATTGGCTTAGGGCCTACCCTTATGCTCTCATTTAACCTGAATTACCTTGTGAAAAGCCCTGTCTTCAAATACAGTTATTGGGATTTAGGGCTTCAACATGTGAAGTTTTGGGGGACACCATTCTTTGCAGGGCTGTTCATAAACATTCCATTTCTTCTCCTGGGCATTTGGCAAGATTGCACATCCCTGCTCTTTTTGCACTTGGTGGTGGATGACTTACTTTGTTCAATGAAATGTGTGATGAAGAGACGTGCAACTGACTAGGAAGAAGCTTTAAAACCCAGGACACGAATCCCACTGATATGGTTTGGCTCTGTGTCCTCACCCAAATCTCATCTCGAATTGTAATTCCCAGGTGTGGAGGGAGGGAGGGAGATGGCTGGATCCTGGGACCACTGTCCCCCAGGCTGTTCTCATGATAGGGAGTGAATTCTCACGAGATCTGCTGGCTTTATAAGGGGCTCTTCCTCCTCTGTCTCACCCGCTGCCTTGTAAGATGTGCCTACATCCCCTTCTGTCATGACTGTAAGTTTCCTGAGGCCTCCTAAGCCATAGGGAAATATGAGTCAATTAAACCTTTTTCCTTTATAAATTATCCAGTCTTGGGTATTTCTTTATAGCAGTGTGAGTGAACTAGTACATCTACATTCCCTTCTGAAAATAGTAGTTCTAGGCTGGGTGCGGTGGCTCATACCTGTAATCCCAGCACTTTGGGAGGACGAGGTGGGTGGATCACCTGAGGTTAGGAGTTCAAGACCAGCCTGACCAACATGACGAAGCCCTGCCCCTACTAAAAACATGAAAAAATTAGCCAGTATGCCTGTAATCCCAGCTACTCAGGAGGCTGAGAGGGAGAATCACTTGAACCCACGAGGCAGAGCTTGCAGTGAGCAAAGATCGTGCCACGGCACCCCCGTCTGGGCTACAGAGTGAGACTCTGTCTCAAAACAAAACAACAACAACAGTTAGTTCTGTGGGTACACACAAATATGATGAAGTCTTCAGTGGAGCACTGCTGGCTGATGCTGTCCATGTGCTGTGAATGCAACAGTCTCTCTCTCTCTCCTCTTACCTTTATAATTAATTTGCTGAAGAAGCCAGTGTGTTTGTCCTGCAGGGTTTTCCACAGTCAGGATTTTGTTGATTGTATTCCTATGAAAGTTTGTTTAGCGTGTTCTCTGCTCCCCTACATTTACTATAGGTTGATAGTTTTATATAGAGGCATGATATGCATTATTTTACAAATTACTGCTTGGTGACATATTATCCTTCCATTAGGAGGCCCAAGACACAGGGCTGTGTCTTCCTGTGACATTAGCAACTGCTGATAATCATTGTCCAGGTCAGTGGTTCTCAGTCTTGAGCATGCTCCAGAAGCCCAGAGGGTTGCATAGGGATGGACCGTTGAGCCCTAACCTGAGTTTCTGATGCAATAGGTCTGAATTAGGCTCAAGAATGTACGTTTTTAACAAACTTTCAGGTGATGTTGACGCTGCTGGTTCAGGGACAAGACTTTGAGAACCACGAGCCTGGATCTGTGATTTCATTAGGGGCTGCGGAAAGGCGATGCTCTATTCTACCCTTCCTTCTTAAGCCATTGGCTGGAATGCTTCTATGAAGAAGACATCTTCTAAATCCTCTGTTTTGTGGCCTCGAGGTCCAGTTTGGAGAGGAAGGGCCACCTCTCATTTAATTCTTTTATTTTATTTTATTTTTTATTTTTTTGAGACGGAGTTTCGCTCTTGTTACCCAGGCTGGAGTGCAATGGCGCGATCTCGGCTCACCGCAACCTCCGCCTCCTGGGTTCAGGCAATTCTCCTGCCTCAGCCTCCCGAGTAGCTGGGATTACAAGCACGCGCCACCATGCCCAGCTAAATTTTTGTATTTTTAGTAGAGACGGGGTTTCACCATGTTGACCAGGATGGTCTCGATCTGTTGACCTCGTGATCCACCCGCCTCGGCCTCCCAAAGTGCTGGGATTACAGGCGTGAGCCACCGTGCCCGGCCCTTTTTGTTTATTTATCGATTTTTAAAATAATGAGTTGGTTAAAATATCCTCCAAAGGTAGCCAGTGGAGTTCGTGTGTGTGTGTGTGTGTGTGTATCTGCATGCCCTGCTCCATTGCAGTTATTTTTAATGACATTAAAGTTGTTCCATCTTTAGCCACAGGGACCCTAGGGACATTTTCGAGTCTACTTCTTCTTTACCAGACATCTGGTCATTGGTTAGATGGCACATTCTTGGGTGACACTCTCACATCTCTTGTCTACCATCCTCTCTACTTCAATTCATTTTACCCGTTGCTGGTGTACCATTAATATTTTTTGGTGATTCTCCTGTCATGTCACTACCTGCTCAAGAAACTCTCAGTGACTCCCTAAATGAAATATAACCCTTTTCATTGCCATTTGATATGGTTTGGACCTGTGTCCCCACCAAAATCTCATGTTCGGTTTTAATCCCCAATGTTGGCGGTGGAGCTGGTAGGAGGCGACTGTATCGTGGAGATGAATTTCTCACGAATGTTTTAGCACCATCCCCTCGGTGTGGTTCTTGTGATTGTGAGTGAGTTCTGGCAAGAACTGTTGTTAAAAGTGTGTAGCACCCGCCCACTCCTCCTGCTCCTGCCATGTGAAACACGTCACACCCCCTTTGTCTTCTGCCATGATTGGAAGCTTCCTGAGGCCTCCCCAGAAGAAGCTGCTATGCTTTCTGTACAGCGTACAGAACCACGAGCCAATTAAACCTCTTCTCTTTATAAATTACCCATTCTCAGGTATTTCTTTACAGCAGGGAGAGAATAGACCTATACGCATTCCAAACCTCCCCTTGTGTACCAATATGCTTTCTAGTTTTATTTCTGACCCTCTTCCTCCCACCCTGAAGAAACACAGTGAAGTTACACTTCCGTCTTTGTCTATTCTATTCTCCTTACATCAGATGCCCTCAGCTCTTTCTGTCCTCTCTCCATCAATATTTATTCTGTGGTTCAACATAAACGCCTCTCCATCTGAGCCTCTTCCTGAGCTCCTCCGTTGTGAAGCCAAGCTGTTCTCCAGCATTTTCCTGCATTTTGTGCTTCTCTTTAGAGCTCCGTCTCTGCGCTTTGTGTTACAATCATAAGTATCCTTGTCGATGGCACTCGGCAGAACAACTCATTTCTTTTGCTTTCTTTTTTCACCCTTATTTCTTATGTGGCAACCCTGTTTTCTGACTCACAGGTAAATGCAGAAAATCTGTATTTACTTCCCAAATACAGATTTGTAGAATTATATTGACTATGAAGTATTAGACATAAACTCAAATAATATCTGATTTATTAAAATCAATAGGAATTTAGAGATTCACATATCTAACCATGTAAATATTCATATATATGTTAGAGCTATGAATTCCAAGGCACGAAACCTGCCCATGTTTTTCTGATTCATTCAGAGAAACATCAGAATTCTGCAGAGAGACAATTTACTGAGCCATTATGCTCCCTTTTCCAGGCAGTAAGGTAGAAGGATAAATGATTTTCTCTTTTTTCTACCTGTCCTTCCTCTCACTCCAGGCTACAGAGATGCCACCTTCCTTAGCACATACGGTGGCTCCATTGATCTGACAGGGTATAGACTTCTTGTGGCTCCATTGATCTGACAGGGTATAGACTGCTTGTTCTGGGTCTGTGTCATTTGAATGCAGGTGTGATTTGACTGATCTCCTTGGCTACAACTTGAAAGGTAAGGTTTTTGAAAATCAGCTTTCAAGAGTAATAGGTGAGAAAAGTCGCCTACCTTGGCTGGGAGCACCTCAGAGAGAGGGCTTCCCATGCTCCATGGTCCTGTACACTGAAAAGCCAGAAGGAAAAAGCAGGTGAATAATTTGTATGTCTGTTGCTATGACAACTAACCCAGTCACTTTGGTGAGGATGTGGACAGTTATGCCAAGGCAGGGATTCTCGGTCACGAGCCCCCTGAGTCACACTACCAAAGAGAATGCTCCAAATCCCCGCCTGGCAACACAGAAAATGAAATCAAGTGCACTGGAGTTCACATCCTGTTTTAGGGAAACACCTGTAAGAGATGCCATAAGGGACTCACTTATGAGCGCCAGCAGCCAGAATAAATTGCCATGGTGCGTCATTTCACCACATCCAGACAGGACCCATCTGGGAGGCTCCAAAGACTCCTAAGCCTTGCCCAAGGTCACACTTGGGGAACTGCTGATGCTTATAGAGAAGATGACCACTTTCTCTCCTTCTCACAATGCCACCATCTCCAGGCGGCAGCCAACAGCTTATGGCGGTTGCCGGAAGGGAGCTTAATTTTAGGTGCCGAGTAAGTGTGAGGCTCCATCTTATTCTCCATGTCATGATAAGGTGGAGTCCTGAAAAGACTTCTGCTTGTGATCATAGCTGTGCTGTTATCTGAACTGTGAAACTGGTTATTGAAGGATTCGAGATTGGGAGAGTTCTCCTGAGAATCCACTAGGGTTTGAAATATAAGCCTTCTACTGAATAGGGATCCTTTGAGGGTAAAAGAGGCCAATATTTTATATACATATATATATAAATGACATATATATATTATGTGTATATATATACTTGTATATATACATTGTATATATGTGTGTAATATATATATTATATACATATATACACATATGTAATGTATCTATGCATATATATAATATATACACACATATATAATATATATATGAAATGTATATGTATATGTATATATACATTTTATATATATATATATATATATATATATATATATGTATATACATTATACTTTAAGTTCCGGGTACATGTGCAGAATGTGCAGGTTTGTTACATAGGTGTACACATGCCATGGTGGTTTGCTGCACCCATCAACCTGTCATCTACAATAGGTATTTCTCCTAATGCTATCCCTATGCTAGTCCCCACCCCCGACAGGTCCAATGTGTGATGTTTCCCTCCCTGTGTCCATGTGTTCTCATTGTTCAACTCCCACTTACGAGTGAGAACATGTGGTGTTTGGTTTCCTGTTCCTGTGTTAGTTTGCTGAGAATGATGGTTTCCAGCTTCATCCATGTCCCTGCAAAGGATATGAACTCATCCTAAAAAAGGCCAACATTTTTATCTTGTGAAGCAAGGTAGATCTGTTTTTCTCTCTTGGGTATGGAACATGTTATCTGTAGAAGGAACAAAAGTCAAACATATGATGTATCAACGAATGACTTTCACTTTGAGTTGGAAAACACCACCAAGAATTTCGAATGGAAAGGTGAGAGTGTTTCTGAAAATGGTGTGCGCTGTGTGTGTGTCTATGTGTTTGTGTGTGTGTGTGTGTGTGTGCATGTGTGTGTGGTGGGGACAAGGGCAGAACTGAAAACCTCTGGGAGGCATAAGGTCCAAAGATGCTGGAATTGTTATTTTCCTGGTTTCTTCCTGAGGTGGTAAATTTTAGCACTACTTGCTCCTTAATTAATGATTAAACAAATTCAATTCATGATTTAACTTAATTAAACAACTAATGAATTTGTGTATGCAGGAATTATTACTGTGGTGTCTGAGGCAGGCCTCCAGGGCCTGGTTAGCTCAGCGCTGCACAGCTTGGCAAACAGGGCCCGAGCTGTGCACACACATCCCGCTTTTAACACCACACCCCTGCTACAGACCTCCTTTTATTTACGAAGCTAACATTTTGGGTATCTTTCCTAAGGAATGTACATTCTGAAATGTACTCCCAATAGTGACAATCGGTTGAGTTTTTTTTTTTTTTTTAAAGCTATTTAGGCGCATCCTAGAAATGCTCATGGACACCTCACTTTAGAAGGACGAAACATAATCTTGTTGTATTTTCAGAAATTCTCATTTTACCTTGAAAGCCTACCCTTCACATCACATACAGCATACATCCAGCTTAAAGGGCCTCTCTGTGAAATAGCAAATTTGAAAAGAAATAGAGCTTTCATTATTTTCAAGTGGAGGTCTCTTCCTTGGGGTGACTAAATGCATTTCTGTCTCCTGGGTGGGGGTGCTATTTTGGAATCAATGGAAGAGACAGAAGAAGAAAGGCAACAGATATGCATGGAAACTTAAGATCTGTCTACTATTTTTGATTCATTAGCTTATTTGAGATATTTTCATTTTGATTTTCAAGGAGGAAACCTGGGTTTCGTGAGATGAAGCAACTGGCCCAAGGTCACTCAGCTTCCAAGGTCACGCGGCTTCCAAGGTCACTCGGCTTCCATGCAGCATGGCTGGAATCACCCCCGTGCCCGTCTGAAACTGTGCTACGCTATCCCTTTAAATGGCATCCAGCATGTGCCTAATTGATAGCTTTGGGATCTAACGTACCTGACAACAGCTTGTTTTCTAAGGTAGGCAAACATTTCCCTTGAAATCTCATGGACACTATTAATTCACTTAGCAAATCATTTTATCTCTGGCTAGTGCCAGGGAAAACTGCAGCGATCCCCATCTTAATGATCGCTCACTTCAAATTAGTGAAGTCCTGTCTAACGAGGTTATGCTACAGATCTATGCAAAAGAGGGAGAGCTTCAGAACTGGGTTATTCTTGTAGTGCGAGCTTAGATTTAGAATAAAATGTTGATGAGAAAAAGCAAAGGGATATTGGCAATGTCTCTTTGGGAAAAGAAAAGCTATAAGCTGTACTCTTGTCTTTTTTTTTTTTAATGTGGGGGATATGTTTAAAAGACTAATGTGGATGCTTTGTCATTTTCTGTATATCTGTATTTTGAAGACTGAGTTGTCTCTATTTATTACTGCTTTCATTCTGTGTGGGCAAGTCATAGATTTTCTGATTTGATCTTCATGCCAATTCTAGCCTTTCTGTTCAAGAAACTAGCTCAGTGGGAGTAAATGGATTAAAATGAGCTCGTGGAGGTGTTTTAGCAAACTCCTGAGTCTATATTTATTGATTATGCCTGGACGTTTCTAAACTGTGCCTTTTTGCTAAACAGACTCAGGGCAAAAGCGATGTGAACTACATTAGTCAACAGCTGCTGCATGCACAGAACGTGGAATCTGGGAAGCAGAGATCATTTTAGGGCAGGCAAACGGCGGAGGACGCGTTTGGGTATGAAAAGTACACCAATGCCGGAACTCTTAGCTCTTGGTGAGACCCTGTTCAGTAGCCCGGACAGTTCCCAAGAGGAGACGCTTCTGGACTTGAGCTTCCAAAAAGCAGCGTCTTGGGGGTGGATTAAATCTTGCCATGAGAAGATAGGGCCGAGGTCAGGATGGAAGGAGAGAAGAGCTCCTGTTCCATTTCACTCCTCAGTCTGTAAACTGCATCGCAGGAGAAAAGGCAAATATTAGGTTCACTGAAGTAACCTAATTCTCAATCAGGATAAGCAAGAAATTCCAACGCACATTTATTTGTCCTAGTTCTTCAGTTTGGGAATCCTTTTGTCTTTTATTCAAATGCAGAGTCCTTATAATTTGTTATTATTTAACCACGTCTTGATGAAGAAAGGCAACAGATATGCATGGAAACTTAAGATCTGTCTACTATTTCTGATTCATTAGCTTATTTTGATTCATCACCTAGAAACAAATTTCTCTTGGGTCCTAGGGCCAGAAAAATCCGTACCCTTGGGTAATAACTAATTTGTTTTGGTTTCGTGTACAACATGACTCTGGCATCTGATCACATTATCTTAGCAACTGAGCTCTGTCACCTGTTTTCCTACCCTTTTTTCCATGTAAATTTCCATTCTCTGCATTTTAAAATATTTTATTATAGTGGCAGGGCCACTGAGAAAAGAAACCTCAGACTATCCAAATATAAATCTGTATTTAGTAAGGTGACTCAACTCGATTCCTCTTTGTATGAGCAAGGTTTACAAATAAAAACACATATACACAGAGAAACATAGAAAAGGCCTGGACATTTCACTCAGGTCTTTTGCTCCATAAATGGAACATATCATCAGTGTGCCTGATGACTCTTCCTTCTAAAAATTCATAATCATTTCTTTTTTGCTTCTCAGTGAAGATCTCTGCAGGGTTCACACCAAGAGAATCTTTTCCTTGCTGTTCTAGACCTTGTCCTTCTATATCGCTTTGGGGTTTCCATAGGATGGCTGATTGATTAGATATATATCGTAATAACAGTGGCTATAATTGCTAACACTCACCACTCACAGTATGCTTTATGAACACGGGGTTAATTCTTCCTCATAGCATTCTGCAACATATGATTTAGACATTATTTACAAATGCAAAATAAATGTTTACCGAGGTCAGGTAACTTGCCCAAGGCTACACTTGTAAGTTGTGGCACAGGGGCCATCTCACACCAGTTAGAACAATGATCATTAAAAAATCAGGAGACAACAGATGCTGAAGAGGATGTGGAGAAATAGGAACACTTTCATGCTGTTAGTGAGAGTGTAAATTAGTTCAACCATTGTGGAAGATAGTGTGGTAATACCTCAAGGATCTAGAACTAGAAATACTGTTTGACCCCGCAATCCCATTACTAGGTATATACCCAAAGGATTATAAATCATTCTATTATAATGACACATGCACACGTATGTTTATTGTGGCACTGTTCACAATAGCAAAGACTTGGAACCACCACAAATGCCCATCAGTTATAGACTGGATAAAGAAAATGTAGTACATATACACCATGGAATACTATGCAGTCATAAAAAAGGATGAGTTCGTGTCCTTTGTAGGGACATGGATGAACCTGGAAACCATCATTCTCAGCAAACTGACACAAGAACAGAAAAACAAACACCACATGTTCTCACTCATAAGAGGGTGTTGAACAATGAGAACACATGGACACAGGAGGGGAAACATTACACACCAGGGCCTGCCAAGGGGTGGGGGCTAGGGGAGGGATAGCAGGTGGTGGGGTGCTAGGGGAGGGATAGCATTAGGAGAAACACCTAACGTAGATGATGGGGTGATGATGTAGCAAACCACCATGGTACCTGTATACCTATGTAACAAACCTGCACATTCTGCACATGCACCCCAGAACTTAAAGTATAATTAGTAATAATAATAATAGAGTTGTGGTATAGGGTTTCACACTCATCATGTCATGGTGAAAGCTTTCCCATATGCCTTTTTCTTTCCACTCTACGAAAACACCCAACTTACCTTTTTAATAAGAACCCTTGTTTTTCAAGTCCCTGTTGTGAAATTTTCAAGACATATCAATGTTATGACTAAAGAGCAATGTAATCTGAGCATCTGTTCATGTTTCACACTGCGCAACTTTTAAGTGTCATTCATATACGACCACAATGTGAATGGCGCCCCCTAGAGTTGTGCTTACCCAACCTGTGGAACCTTTCCTGGGTCCTCTGGGAGAAGACAGGCTGTCTCAGAGCTTCCATTCTGTTCTTAAATGGGATACATGAATGTTTCATATTTGAGACTCTCCAAGTAATTTGAAACATGGCTCAGAAATGTCCACTTGCGATTCTTTTCTTCCCTTTTGATTTTCCTTATAGAACTAAATGAACTCCAAACAGCTGAGAAAAAGTCCTAAATATAAAATGGAGCCATTGTATGTGCTCTGAGAGCATACAGAAAATTCAGAATTGGGTAATTATGCTTTCATTCATTCAAATAAACTCCTAGAAGAACGCCTGATGCCTCCTTTACTAAGGAGACCTTCCAGGGCAAATTGCCTCATTTCCTCCCCTGACTTCATGTTTATTCCTCCTGGAGAGCTCAGGGACCCCATGTCATCAACCTCCAGTGACCGTGCCAGGAAGTGCTTTCCGTAATTGCTGGAATGGTCTTTTGCTACCTTTTCTTGAGCACAGTTGCAGAGACATTTCCATAGCTTCTTAATTTTCTATGTTGAGAAAGAGGAAAGGCAACTTAGAGCTACATCCAAGAAGAGGTATCTCACTGATCTCTGCTTAGCAGAATATATTTCCTATCGGGGGATACAAACATGTGTTGGTCACAAAATAACCCACTCGTGTAATCTTGGAGTGTCTTCTAAATTTCCCGTGCTTATTAACCCCAAAGCACATCCCTATTATTCATATGATCAGAAAGCATTTTATAGTCCACATCTAATCCATCCGTTTTTATGATGCTTCCCTGCTCTTAACAAGCTGATAATACGAACCAGAATCACAGCACAATGAAACATGCAAAGGCAAGTGGCAATTTAGCAGCAAATATTGGTATTACACAAAGGCCTGCGATGAGTGGATTTTAAGCGTCAGGATTTTAAAGTACGTATATAATTGGCATGGATTTTAGAGAGAGTGGCCATTATAATTTCGTGTTTAGGCAGGAAATTTGATGAAGTTAGCAGGCTTTTTCCTTCTCAATCTAGAAAGGTTTTGGAGTGGGGGATAAAGAGAAATAGACTCAAATTGGTTAAAGGAGAGTCGAGTTTCAGAGCCGGTGGAAGTGCTGGCAGAATGACGCAGACAAGGACAGAGTAGTAAAAGCAACGTACAGTTGGAGATAGGGCTTTCAACTGCTTCCTCCGGAAAATTGAGACACCTGCCTCACTGTGTCGTGGAAGGGCTGAGATGAGAGGAAGTTCATGAATCCCTGATGTGAGACATTTCCAGGAAGAACAACGTACGTTTCAGTAAGATGCATAGCCAAACTCCTTTGCTTCCTGGAATCTTGATTAAAATGTTTCTTTTCTTTTCTTTTTTTTTTTTTGAGACAGAGTCTAGCTCTGCGGCCCAGGCTGAAGTGCAGTGGCACGATCTCGACTCACTGCAACCTCCACCTTTCGGGTTAAAGTGATTCTCTTGCCTCAGCCTCCTGAGTAGCTGGGATTACAGGCACCTGCCACCATGCCCAGCTAAAATATGTCTGTAAGGTGCTCCCAGGGGACTAAAGATGACCAGACGTTGTTGCTATCAATTAGTGGATATCGAAAAATTGAATGAAAACTACATTTATTTTCATTTGCAATTTACAAAAGCGTAAGTGCATATTGCACTGCGTGGGGGGGGGCTATTATCTATTTTCATTTCTGCTTCATTAAGAAACTGGTTTAAATTATGTTTTAAGAGAAAAGGAAAGGAAAGAAAAACTTCTTAGCAGGACATGGTGAAGAATGGCCTCTTTATGGTCTGCTTCTCTGCTCCCTCCGTGCGGACCCAGTTCTGCTGACCCTTTTGTGTCACTCTTGCTGCTCTTGGTCTTTGCTCACCTGGGCTTGGGGACCACGTACTCACCTCAGAATTCCCCCTCTCAGACTATATGCAAAGGGAATCTCACACATAATCACCATCATTTGTCTTTTTAAGTAGGCTTCCCCTCTCCGATATGCTCTGCAAGACACCACCTGCCGCTAAGCACTGGTTTCAGGGAAAGCTTGGTTCTGCGTCGCACAGTGTCATGATCTGCCATGTTCAGTGCTGCTCTGAACATTCTGTGTCCTGAATCCATTTTGGACTAAAAATAGGCCATGGCCATTCTGTGCATATTTATGTAACGAGTGCTTACTTGGCTTCTCATTTAAGTCTTGCAACACTCTTAATGACATAGCTCTACTATTATCATCCCCATCATGAGAGAGGAGAGAGAAGGGAAGTGGCAGGTGCAAGGCAGGGTTGGATTTAGACCCAGGTGATCTGAGCACAAACCCTCATTTATTCCTGGTCACATTATCTTAATCACTGAGTTGCCATCTGCACAGCAGCCATGGAAAGGGCCCATTCTAGAACTGTATGTGAGACAAGTAACATCCTTAGTAAGATATGGATTGAAAATGGATTCTCCATTTGAAACAAACATGGGTGCCAAGATTTTCCCTCAAAACTGTGAAGCCTTTTCCTGATTAACCTCTTCACAAGACCTGATGTCGTGTATGCCACAGAAGTACTTGGCATGTTATGAATATTGTGTGGTGCAGACTTTCCCTGGCTTTCATGGTCTGGTTTACTAATATTAACCATTGTGAGAGCAACATGCAGATTTTCCTATTCATTTTAAAATTCATAGTTTGGGCTCAAGCCTGTAATCCCAGCCCTGCAGGAGGTGAAGGTAGGATGAGTGCTTGAGGCCAGGAGTTTGAAACTATCCTGAACAACACTGAGGGCCTGGCACTCAGAGCAGTAAAGAAGGACCAGTTCCCTCTCTCTTTGCTGTCTTTGTGCAGGCGGGGGTAATGGTATGTTCTGTGTGATACGTATCTACGCAGCTTGTTTTTTTCCGTGGCTTTTGACTGATTTCAGGTTTCTGATCGATCTTCATGGAAGTGATGATGATGAAGAGCATGGTGCTGGCGATGCTGCCAGTCTTTTCTGCATAGAGCTCTGAGAGATCAGACTGTCATCTAAGGCACGTGGCATGACAACATGTGTGAAATGTTTCGTGGTTTGCACGGCTCCTGATACAACAGCTGCCTGCGTCCTCTGACAGCTCAGCACAGTGAGACGACAGCAAGGCATCTGTTCCCGTGGACTTGTAAATATCAAGGTTGGTGCATAACACAGGCGTCTCTGAAGCTTGGTTTCATTCTTATGTCAGAGGACAGCATCCAACAGTCAGGACAGGCAACAAATATTTTGCAAAAAGGGCAAATATTCCTGGGAGAGCTGAGAGAGCATTAGATAGAGCTCCTTTTCCCTGGCCAAGCAGCTGTCATATTCATGAGGATGTTCAGCGAAGATGAAGTCTTGATGGGCCCAGCTAAGAATGAGCAAACCAGGCTGAGAATGCACATATATTTTAAGCTTACAATCTAACTCACCTTAACCGTGAATTTTAAGGAATCGATTATAACAGAGAAAATCTGCATCCATGCCATATAATAAAACCATAGAACTGAGGGACCGAGGGAGGTTGTTTTAATATATATGTGTGTATATATATATATTTTATATATATAAATATTTATATGAATTTATATTTATGTAAATTTTATATTCATATAAATATAAAATTCTGCAATTCAACCATATTCTAGTGTGGGCTTCTTACGCTCTCTGTACTTCCATTTATTAAAAGGAGGACAGTTTCAGAACCTGTCAGTGTCGGAAGCTACAGGGGCAGTGACAGCAGCAACCGGACAAGACAACCTTCCTTTTGTCAGGAGAACTCCATGTTTCCCAAAACCCAGTGGGGCAAAGGATCCTCTGACAAATTCTGCACCCAGTTTTTAATGTGGCCAACATACTATGCAGAAGTAAGTTGCTGTGGAAGCAATTTGAAATCTCCTATTTAACCTCCGTAAGTATTCAAACACGATTCACCTCAATGTGATAGAATAGGGTAAAATTAAACCCCTGCGTTTTATTTATTTATTTTTAGAGAAGGGGTCTCATTCTGTTGCCCAAGCTGGGGTGCAGTGGTGTGATCCTGGCTCACTGCAACCTCAAACTCCTGGGCTCAAGCAATCGTTCCCCATCAGCCCCCCAGGTAGCTGGGACTACAGGTGTGTACCAATATGCCCAGCTAATTTATTTCATTTTGTAGAGACGGGGTCTCTCTGTGTTGTTCAGGATAGTTTCAAACTCCTGGCCTCAAGCAGGCTAATCCTGCAGTGCTGGGATTACAGGCTTGAGCCCAAACTATGAATTTTAAAATGAATACGAAAATCTGCATGTTGCTATCACAATGGTTAATATTGGTAAACCAGACCATGAAGAGCCAGGGAAAGTCTGCACCACACAATATTCATAACGTTCACTTAATAGTCACTCGGTACTTAAATATAATACAGAAAACACATACTTTTTTCTGAAATATAGTTCTGAGCTTCTCTGAACTATATTTCAAAGCCAACTTCCTAAGTACCAGGTTTTGGTGATGCAATTTTTTTCTAAGGACACAGCAAGAGACTGAAACTTAACACTGATTTTTACCAGTAGAAGAAAAGGAAGTGCAGTTTAACCACTCACACCCTGAAAAATTCAGCAGGGCTTTAAGCTGTGTGCAACAAAATTAACTTGAGGCAGCGAAGCCAACTGTATTTTGAAAAATTAAAATTTAGCAGCCCAGATAGGTTTATTTTTTCCTTCTCTTCATCTGATGTAGTTTCTATTAAAAGTTGGAGGACAAACGTTGACAGGCAGGATAGAAAGTGATACAGAAACAAAAGCAGCTTGCCGAGGGGTCCTGTGGTGCCCGCGCAGCCTTTCCAGCCGCTGGATCGCCAGCCGTGCTCGAGGACACTCATGTATCAGGCTCACCAGGACTGTCTGAGTGAGGACACAGAAACATGCTCTTCATTCTATATTAGAAAAATAGTGGAGTTCAACTGACCCATAAGCTCTTATAAAAAAACAATAAATTCCTTTCTAGATCTGAATTTCCTAAATTAGAAGTCAGTGAGGATTTGGTGCTCACTGGCATCCTCTTGTATTGCTAGGATTTTTGATTATTCTATTCTTTACTTTTTAAGGCAGTGTCTCCCTCTGTTGTTTAGGCTGGAGTGCAGTGGTGTAAACATGGCTCATTGTAGCCTCGAATTCCTCGGCTCAAACAATTCTCCCACCTCAGTGTCTGAAGCAGCTGAGACTACAGGAACATGCCACCATGCCCAGATAATTTTTGTATTATTATTATTTGTTTTTTGTTGTTGTTTTTGGAGAAACAAGGTCTCCTCATGTTGCCTAGGCTGGTCTAGAACTTCTGGGCTCATATCATCCTCCTACCTCAACCTCCCAAAGTGTTAGGATTACAGCTGTGAGCCACTGCACCCAGCCATTTCTTTGTATTTATTTAGTTTTAGTTTTTGAGATGGAGTCGCACTCTGTCACCCAGGCTGGAGGTCAGTGGCATGATCTCAGCTCACTGCAACCTTCACCTCCCAGGCTCAAGTGATCCTCCCACCTCAACTTCCGAGGTAGCTGGGACCACAGGCATGCACCACCACACTCAGCTAATTTTTTTTTTTTTTTTTTTTTTTGTATTTTTAGTAGGAAGAACAGGGCTTCACCATGTTGGCCATGCTGGTCTTGAGCTCCTGACCTCAAGAGATCTACCTGCCTCGGCCTCCAAAAGTGCTGGGATCACAGGTGTGAGCTATTGCACCCAGCCATTACTTTCATTTAATAAAGAGTTTTTCTTTCCTTTTTTTTCTTAATTAGTACAAAGCCTCTGATTTTAAAGCAAACTTCCTTGTCTTTTTGTTTCTTTTTCTAGAGATACAGGGTAAATAGCTAGAAAACTTTGATACTTGCTTTTCATAACCCCAATTTTTTTTTTTTTTTTTTTTTGAGAAGGAATCTTGCACTGTTGCCTGGGCTGGAGTGCAGTGGTATGATCTCAGCTTGCTGCAACCTCCACCTCCTGGGTTCAAGTGATTCTCTTGCCTCAACCTCCTGAGGAGCTAGAATTACAGGCTCCCACCACCACACCTGGCTAATTTTTGGTATTTTTAGTACAGATGGGTTTCACTATGTTGGCCAGGCTGGTCTCGAACTACTGACCTCACGATCAGCCCACCTTGGCCTCCCAAAGTGCTGGGATTATAGGCATGAGCCACCGCTCCTGGCCACCCCAGACCATTATAATCCCAGTTATTTGTTTTCATTTGCAAGCAGCGCATAGGAGGCACTAGGATGCTGATGAGCCCACGGGCTTGGCTTCCGACGGCCTGAGGTCACATCGCGGCTTCAGATCTTGCTGGCTTGAAGATCTTCAGCAAGTGAAGACAATATTATACTTACTCCACAACAGTGTTGGAGAATGAAAGGTCAATGCATTTTTTAGACAATATGTGAGAAAAGAATCTGTTTGGTCTCTTCCTTTAGAATATTTAGAGTCCTATTTCATTTTGTTCCTTTGCATCAGCGATGACTGGTGGAACAATGTTGGACAGCCACAGTCCCAGCAAGCAGAGATATCTTGCCTTGAAAGTCATAATGGGAATATGTATTTTTAATATTTCACTTTCAAATATCATGTAAAAGAGTTTCCTCTTATTCCTAACTTGCAAAGCATTTTCATCATAAATGAGTCCTGAATTTCATCAAATGCCGTTTCAGCATCAACTGAGGGATCACATGACTTCTCTCCTTTAACCTGTTAACTTAAGTCAATTACCTGATTAATGTTGCCTAGTGTTTGCATTACTGCGTACAAGGATAAGTCTGACTTATTTTAATATACATAAGATTTAATCATTCGTAGTTTATTTAGGATTTTAGTATCTGCATGCATAGAAGAAGCCTATTAGTTATACCTAAGACAAGTCAGGCAATAGCAGATCAGTGGCAATAGCTGGAGACCACCATACAGAATGGTTAATGGGTAGAAAGGAGAAATAGCGAAAGATTCAGTGAAGATTTCATGCTCAGAAGATGCGGCTCAGTGTCCTGTTGTCTAGACTTACGAGGGGGCTCTCTGGGCACTCTGGGTGTAAAGCACTGTGCCCCTTTCCACGTAGAGCCTCACGGAAGCCCCTGTGCAGGTCACTGCAGGTTTCCCCAGAGGCACTCAAGCAGGACTCAGGGCTGCAGAGACTTTTCTATCAGGCAGGCAAAAAACTACGTTTCTGCTTGGGAATTTTTTAAGAAGGGCCAGGCATGGTGGCTCACACCTGTAGTCCCAGCACTTTGGGAGGCTAAGGCAGGAGGATCCCTTGAGTCCAGGAGTTCAAGACCAGTCAGGGCAACAAGTAAGACCACGTATCTACCAATTTTTTTTTTTAATTAGCCAGGTGTACTGGCACATGCTTGTGGTCCCAGCTAATCGAGCAGCTGAGGCGGGTGGATCATTTGACCCCAGGAGGTCCAGGCTTCAGTAAACTGTGATTGTGCCACTGTATTCCAGCCTGGGTGAGAGAGCGAGACTATGTCTCAAAAAAAAAAAAAAAAAAAAAAAAAGGTGAGCAAGGATATTGTAAAAAAACCAAAAAAATCTATAAACGGACACAGACCAGATGAACATGAGCTTAGATATTGGAACAGCGTGGGATGGGGGCAAGTATGCAGGACGTGCATCTAGAACCAGGGGTGCAAACCCTAGGTTTTCCATTTGGTTCAGGGATTTCTAAACTGAAGGTCCAGAACTGGACTTTGGGGAGTCTACAATTTCGGATGTTAGATGTACAGTTTGTGTATCCTTGCATTTTTCTGTGGTCAGACTCAATAGCTTTCATTTTTTAAAAAAGGAGCATCACTGCTTTACTAGCTGTTGGACTTTCGGCATGTTGTCTGACCTTTCGGCTGCCTTTCCTGTAAAGTGGAAATAAGACGCCCTAGTTACTTCCAAGACTGGATGTGGACTCACATGTAGACCCAAATTACAAAAAGTGAGGCGTAAGTGTGCATGTATGTTATACTGAAAGGGATGTTTCAAAGATAAACGCAGACGGCAATACAATTTGAACCATTCACTTTGAAAATAAGTTAATGAAGACATCAAAAATATCTAGGTAAATGTAGGCATCTAATCATAGAAAAGCAGGGTTTTAAAATTTTATTATATATAATACATACACACATATTTTCTATCTATCTATCTATCATCTATCTATCTATCTATCTATCATCTGTCTAATCTATCTGTCTGTCTATCCATCCATTATCTATCTTTCTGAAGCATTTACTGAACCATTTACTTTGAAAAAAGGTTTATAACAGGTGTGGTGGCTTATGCCTGTAATCCCAGCACTTTGGGAGGCCGAGGCGGGCGGATCACCTCAGGTCAGGAGTTTGAAAAAAGGTTGATGAAAACATCCAAAAATATTTAGGTAAATGTAGGCATCTAATTGTAGAAAAGTAGGGTTTAAAATTTTATTATATATAATATACACACATATTTTCTATCTATTTATCTACCTATCTATATCTATCCATCCATCTATTATTTATCTATCTATCTATCTATCTTTGAATCTTTCTAATCTTCCTCACCAAAAAATATCCCACCAATATTTTGAAAGTGTACTGGGTTGGATTTGACCTTATCTCCCGATCACAACATTTCTTATGCTAATGCAAGCTTTCCAGCAAGGCGTCCTGATTTGTTAACAGCGGAAATACACAGATCCTTTCTTTAATGAACTCAACACGGTGCAGGGGCCACTGGAATCATCGTGCAGCCGCGAAACAGAGAAAAGGGGAACCTAGATGGGCGGCCTCCTTAGCTTCGTCTCCCTCACACTCCTGACTATCTTCTCCCTTTAACGCAGGTGGCCTGGTTGCCTGAGACTCTTTGGACTCAGAACCCCACATTTGGAAGGGTCAGCTTTGTTTCCTTTTTGTCTAATTTCCGGTTTCCCAGTGGAGCATACGAAAACTAGATCATTCCACCTTGCGATTTTGGAATATCAGATAAGGCGGTCGCAGAGCTGTCTTTCATTGTACATACTGTGTTTCCCAACTGAACTCAACTGCAAAATTCTGAACAATCAAAGGGAATTAGGGTAATGGCAGTAATGTCCGCTGTTTCTACATTCTTACTTTGCAATTCTCTGTATTAAATTTCATTTTATGAAATAGTTTCAACCCCCCAAATAAATGTATCAAAGACGTGTTAAAGGGTTAGAATCATTCAGGACTCTTAAGGACTGAAATTTTCTCCTATGTGATTATGTGATTGAACAATGGCAAAATGGATACCAAAATCTAAGTGCAGCGAACATTGAGGCTTAAAGGGGAGGAAGTTGCCTATACTAGAAGACAAGTAAATTATAGAGAAAAGAATAAGCTGATTAGATATCCAGTCCGTGGAAAGCATTTTAATAGAAGGTGGTACGGGTTAGACATAAAGGAGGAATGTAATTAATATTGCATTACTTTAGGGGAAAACACTTAAAAAATTTTCCAAAGAAGATCACTATTGATCTTTGTGTCTTTGAGTTCAGTGTTTCTGTGTGACAGAAAGAAAGAGAACTTATAGTATTATATTTGTTAGATACAAGTATATGTATTTAGTTCAATTAATCTTCTATTATTAATTTAATCTTACAAAACATATGTAAGGTATCCCAACAGCAGGACCAGCATTTGGAAGTTGAGGTAACTGACTCCGGATTCTACATTCTGAAATTTGCTTTTACAAGAATCTTCTGAGTGATAAATCAGATGCTACTCAAATAAAGGGCTTTAAATATTAGACCCTCAAGGTGTCAGAGTTTAGATTAGAAACCACAGACAAAGCATGACTAATCTTCATCTGTTTTCTTGAAACTGAGCTCTGTCTTCAGGGAACAAAGTTCCTATGTCCTCTCTTGCTCCTGTTTCCAGACAAGTGGGAAAAGTCAGGAAAGTCTTCGCTGCCAGTACAGCTTGAAAATATATAGAACCAGACCCAAGGCAAACACTGCTGAAAATTCACTTTATCCATTGGAATGTCTTCTCATTCAGAAGCATTTATTCCAGCATGACATAAAACTATTCAGAATGCCGACAGCCATGCTTATGAATTGAGTATAAAAACGTATAGCATATGACCCCACTTTAAAAAGAGTTATATTAATATCTAAGGAAACTTCCTTGGAAAACGTATGTCTGCAACAAATCTGACAGTGTTCATTTCTGGCTGGCGAGGGTATCAGTGGATCGTTGTTTGCCCATACTCTGTTAATTTGTATTTTCTAGTTTTTTAAAATGTAAGGAATGACCTATAATAAAACGGAAGTTTTTAAAGGCAATTCAACAAACAAATGTTGCTAGGCACCAACTGTGGCCAGTGAGCCGATGGAAAGAGCTGTAAGCCGGCGAAAGGAAACTCCTGGCGGGGAGCTCACTGGCCTCCTCACCTTTGTAGACCCAGGTCCTGGGTTGACACAGAGTAGGATTCTGTAGGGATTTTGTTCAGTAAATGAGTGGAGAGAGACTGATCAACAACGGACAAGGTGATGTATTTTCCAGGTGCTGTGAAAGAAGCATACAAGCCAGAGAGCCTACCTGAGGCAGGAAGGGGAACACCAAGCAGGGCGGGAGGGCTGTGGGAGGATGCTAGGCCGTGGAGACTTGATTCAGGATTTGATGCCTAAACCCAACCTTCTATTAAGACATGAGTGGCTGGGAGGTTGTGATGCCAAAGCGTGAGGAAGGAAGTAGGGGGAGGAAGAATGACAGAGGACAAAGCTGGTGACAACAGCCAGTGCTAGCTCGAAGAAGTAGGAAAGGCAAAATGAGAAGAGAGAGCGGGGGACAATGTTACAGGATGGTGATTCCTTAGAATCTCAGGAAAACTCAGCTGGGGGCGGTGGCTCACATCTGTAATCCCAGCACGTTGGAAGGCTGAGGCAGGCAGATCATGAGGTCAGGAGTTCAAGACCAGACTGGCCAACATGGTGAAACCTGTCTCTACTAAAAATACAAAAATTAGCCGGGTTTAGTGGCGTGGGCCTGTAATCCCAGCGTCTCGGGAGGCTGAGGTGGGAGACTTGCTCAAACCTGGGACGCGGAGGTTACAGTGAGCCTAGATCACACCACCGCACTCCAGCCTGGGTGACAGAGCAGGACTCCATCTGGGGTGGGGGAGGGGAAAGAATCTTAGGAAAACTCAACTTTGAGCTTTTACAAATGCAAAAACTAAGAACTACTTGTAAAAAAGCTTCAGATACTTACATAAGAAAATGATGAGTCAGGAAGAGAATCAACAGATAGGAGGAAATGTGGAGAGGAAAGGATAAGAACGAAATTGAGGAAGTGGTATTCCCTCGGCAGCTCTCACAAAATGCTGCCGCCTTTTGCATAAAAACGCCACAAGCCATTTTTGAGGAGGTAGGATTTTGGAGCTGTTTTAATGGACATTTAGTGTATCTGTCTCTTTTTTTTCCCAAAATAAATTATTTTTTCTAAAATAACTATATACATTGCCACCATGTCCTTAATAAGAACACACTTGATGAGGACAAAACAGAAACTTATTAAATAGGTCATATAGTTCTACAGAAATTGGGTTGCTTTTAAAAAGTCAGCTGATTGATTTAATTTACCTCTCAATAAATCTTTTAACATCTATCTAAAGCACTAATTATTTTTAAAAGATATATCTAAAGCATTAATTATTTTTAAAAGACAGGAAAGATGGAAGGAAAGAAGGGAGGGAGGGAAAGAAAGAAAAGAAAAAAGATGGGGGAGAGAAAAGAAGGAAGGAAGGGAAGGAAAACATAAATTTCTTCAGGCCATGCTGTGTGTAGACAGTGAACTCTACCTATGAGTAAAATCAAGCATCAATACTTCCTAAAGAATTTTTTTCCAACAAGCATTATTTATGTCAGAGCGCTTTATCCATCGTATTCATGCCTGGAGGAAAAGCCCCAAAATGTGTGGTTTTTAATGAGCAAAAATAATAGGTAAAGCACTCAAGAGTTTAAAACAAAAAGAAGAGAATAACTCTGCTAAGTGATGGGGAAAATCTTTTTTAAGTTTTAGTGTTAGGAAGGGGCCAAAGACGGGATGAAGAGATTGCCTAATGCCGTATTAAAAAGGAAGAAGCTCCAGGGTGAGCTTCGGAGAATGGCTCGTCTATTACATGCTAGACATCACTTGTAAATCAGTAGTAATTGTACAACAGAGCCTACCACCAATATGCGAAGTAATTTCCTAACTGCAACAAGAATTTTAATGGGAAACATTTTTTCCTGAAGTGTATACAGGCCTCCCGAGAACCTGAGCTATCTCCTGCTCTTTTCATAAAAAGAAGGGGGAGGAAGAGGATCAAACGGTTACAATTTCAAGTTCAATATTTCTGCTCTAGTTTCTAACTTCCTATCCTCTTAATTGCTCTAATCCATAACCGCGAACTGCATCAGCCTCGCCGGAATCCCTTCCCACAACTTCATGTGCACACCGTCCTCTTCTCTGGCAAATACACAGCATGTCATTTTCTGGATGAGTAGCAGGCGCCAAGCATATTGCAGTAAATGATTTTATGCCACTATTCCCCGTTTAATCAAATCAAAGTAGATATGGTTGATTACATGGACAAAAAGCTACTGAATAAACACGTTTGTTCGGGAGTAACTAAGCATTAGATAACATTATGTAATGTGGAAGTAAGTAACTGCCTGGCTTAATGTTATGGTTTCCATGGAAACGACATCAGTGAAGGGTAACGGAGTTCAGAAACACTGGTTTCTTTCCGTGTGTAAATGGAATATCTACATGCACGTGACGTTTTTGGTGGCTTGAAAAAAGTATTCCACTCATTAAAGAGTAATCTTAGTCATTAATCGGTACGGGATTACCATCTAGGAGAGAAGACAGATCGTCAGTGCCTTTCCCAAGTTCTTTAGGGATGGAGGCTGCTCAGGTAGCTGGGGGAGAGAGCGACATGAATTTTCCATGGGATGCTGCCCCCGGTAGGGTCCATGTGCCACGGATGGGTTTTTCCTCTTTTCCTAAAAACGGTGACGGCGATAACAAACTATCAAAGTCTCAGCCAACTGCTGAACACTGCAGAGGATGGTTCCCGCAGAAAGCAGAAAAGATTAATTATGGCAGGGGGAGAGGAGGCTTTGGTTTTGCATTCAGCCAGCGCTTCAGTGCTCTCAGTCCCTTTATCTGCCGCAGCAGCGCAATTACAGCGAGGGTCCGGAGAGGGGAGGGGGTGCGGAGAAGGGGGGTCCAGGGAGGGGAGGAGGGTGAGGTGGGGGGGGTCAGGGAGGGGGTGCGGGGAGGGGATGGAGGTGCGGGGAGGGGAAGGAGGTGCCGAGAGGGAGGGGGTTCCGGGGAGGGGAGAAGGGGTTGGGGAGGGGAGGGGTACAAGGGAGGGGTAGAGGGTGCGGGGAGGGAAAGGGGGTGTGGGGAAGGGGAAGGGGTGTGGGGAAGGGGAGAAGGATGCGGGCTAGGGTGGGGGAAGCAGGGTACAGGGAGGGGAAATAGTGAGGGGAGGGGAAGGGGGTGGGGGGAGGGGAGAAGGACGTGGGAGGGGGGGAGGGATAGGGGTGCAGGGAGCTCCCAGCTCCAGCATTATTTTCCTAGTCTTTTATTTCATTTTAGTCCCCCGGGTAAGACGAGGAATAAAGTTAAATATACAGGTTCTTCTGAATTGCAAGTTACACCTTAATAAGACTTAGAGAAATCCAATTATTTTTTATTCTGTGATTGAAGGGACTTCATTTCAGTGATCAGAGGAGGGGCTGAGAGCCAGGAGAGCTGAACGTATCTTGTCTCTGCACTCTTCCCTCATTTACTCCTAATGGCTTAGGTGTGGTTTGCCCTGCAGGGTGGCTTTTATTTCTAGGATCCTTAGAGGGGCTTTCCAGGCTGAAGATGTTCATTCACTCACTGTGGACTTTCCCTTCTTAATTCATCTGCAGTTGATCTTTGCTACCCAAGTTAGTATTGAAAAGAAGGTTAGTACAGAAAAGACTATCTTTCTAGGCTGTGCTTCCTAGATACATGGAAGAGATTTTAACTGGGATTTATTCCATAGCTAGAGCCCATCCATTTGTTAATTTTCCCACATATATTGTTATTCTCAAATATGTAGATTTTTCTTCTTGTTCTTCTTCTTGTTCTTCTTCTTGTTGTTGTTCTTCTTCTTCTTCTTCTTCTTCTTCTTCTTCTTCTTCTTCTTCTTGTTCTTCTTCTTCTTCATCGTCTTTTTGACTACAGTGGTGCAATCTTGGCTCACTGTAATCTTCGCCTCCTAGGTTCCAGTGCTTATCCTGTTTCAACCTTCCAAGTAGCTGGGATTATAGGCATATGCCACCATGCCTGACTAATTTTTGTACTTTTAGTAGAGATGGAGTTTCACCATGTTGGCCAGGCTGGTCTCGAACTCCTAACCTCAAGTGATCTGCCTGCGGCAGCCTCCCAAAGTGCTGGACTACAGGCCTGAGCCGCTGTGAGCAGCCCCCTTTCCATTTTGTTTTAGATAGCCACTAAGAGGGCTTCTACACTAATTAAATGTGTAGAAGTACATTTATGAGGCTGCCATACAGTTTCAGAAAGAAGGGAAGAAGCCCTCTCCATGGTTCAGCCCTAGAGGTTGAGCACACTAAAGGGAGCAAGAGCTTAGAGTTTCCCCTGAAGATCGAATGCACTGGCAAAAGCAGGTAGGGAAGAAAATACGGGCAGCAACTTTATTCCACTTCATGGGAAGCTTTGACTCACAAGGTCCACGGAAAAACCTCTGGCTCTGATTCCATCCCCTTTACCCATAGAAACAGTAAGATGCAGGGTCATTTTTGCCCACATGGAAGTCGTGGCAGGAAATCTATCCTCTCTTTTTCATCTTCCTTATAATAATGAAGGCATAATATTTGCCAAATATTTGGTTTATACCAAGCCCTTTCATTTATCCCTTGCAGCACCACTTTAAGGTAGATATTACCAGCCGCATCTGCAAATGGGACCAGAGATTATGGTAACACCATTACTAGCAAAGGGGATTAGAGGCATCAGGAACTTGTAGAGATGGGGTTTCACCATGTTTGGGGGTTCACCAAAGATTACCTGGGTAGAGGCTGAATAACTCAAAACCAAGACTGTGGTCCTCTTGCCTCCTGTTAATGGCAGCACTGCTGTGACGGAGGTCTTCGGGTAACTCAGGAAGCTTCAACCAGAGCACCTCTGACAGCTCCCGGCCAATGAGGAAGTTTCTGAGTCAAGATGTTCTCATGACAAATGCTTTGAACCTGGTCCATTTTGACCAGAATGAGGAAGGGTTTTTTTTTTTTTCTTTCTTTCAACATATATTTTAAGTTTCGGGGTACATGTGCAGGTTTGTTACACAGGTAAGTGTGTGTCATCGTGGTTTGCTGCACAGATCCATCCATCACCCACGTATTAAGCCCAACATCCATCAGCTATTCTGAGGAAGGATTTTGTTTTATTTTGAGAGGTTTCACTCCTGTTGCCCAGGCTGGAGTGCAGTAGCACAATCTTGCCTCCCTGCAGCCTCCTCCTCCTGGGCCCAAGTGATTCTTGTGCCTCAGCTACCTGAATAGCTGGGATTATAGGCATCTGCCACCATGCCTGGCTAATTTTTGTATTGTTAGTAAAGACAGGGTTTCACCATGTTGACCAGCCTGGTCTCGAACTCCTGACCTCAAGGGAACTGCCCACCTAGGCCTTCCGAAGTGCTGAGATTACAGGTGTGAGCCACTGTGCCTGGCCTAAGGAAGGATTTTATTTAATACCTTAGTTGTAGATATGACTTTACAGTCTACACAGCATGATTGTTCTCAGGACAGCCCTGTCGATGGATATTATTATTTTCTTTTAACTGGTGTAAAAAAAAATTAAAAACAACTTAGGCACCTGTCCAGTTAACGTACCCACCTTAAGAAGCTAGTAAATGAAGAAACCCAAATGCACACTTCAGCCTGGTGTTTGTTCTTACTGCAAACACGGATCTGCTGAATCTCCTGCCCGAGCCATGGTATTGACACAGAGATGGTACCTTCCCCGACCTCCTTTACTCAACCAGGGTAAGATTGTGTGCTCTTTACAGCAGTCTGTTTCTAGCACGCCATAGGAGAAAAAAATATCTCTACATTATTTTTTGAACAAAATGTTTGTTTGCCAAGATGTTCTTCTGTCAGAACTTCTCCAGAAAATTCCAAGACTTACCTGGGAACCAAAGGAGGCCTGCTAGCCCAGATATGAGGATTTTCATTTTCATCAACTCCCAGGAATTTTCTGGCAACCTCAGTTTGCTTAGTCTCTCTGAAACACTGCAGCTGGCTTGTCTCTATTCAGTGGATGGCCATGGTAGTGTGTCATACACAGGTGTAATAAGAAATAGCTTATCAACTCCTGACCTCTGGTGATGCTCCCACCTGGGCCTCCCAGCCTGGCCAACATGGTGAAACTCTGTCTCTACTAAAAATACAAAAAAATTAACTGGACATGATTTTGGATGCCTGTGATCCCAGATACTCAGGAAGCTAAGGTAGGAGAATTGCTGAAACTCAGGAAGCAGAGGTTGCAGTGAGCTGAGATTGCCTCACTGCACTCCAGCCTCGGCGACAGAGTGAGAGTATGTCTACATTTAAAAAAAAAAAAGAGGCTGGGAACAGTAGCCAGGCATACCTGTAATCCCAGCACTTCAGGAGGTCTAGGCGGACAGATCAGCAGAAGTTGGGAGTTTGAGACTAGCCTGGCCAACATGGTGAAACCCCATCTCTACTAAAAATTCAAAAATTAGCCAGGGGTGGTGATGCATACCTGTGGTCCCAGCTACTTGGGAGGCTGAGGCACAAGAATCACTTGAACCTAGAGGTGAAGGTTGCAGTGTGCTGAGGCTGCACCACTACACTCCAGCCTGGGAAACAGAGTGAGACTACATCTCAAAAAAAAAGCTTATCAAATTGGCCAAGCTGAGGCTTGCTTGCCATGAGGGCTTCTTGCGTGCTTAGCCCAAAGACAGCCTACCCTCCAGCGCAGGCTACACTGTCACCTGTACACTCATTATTTGCATCATATTGTGGGGCTCATTTCCAGGGCTCCGTGAAACTCACTTACTCTTCCTATCAACTGTTCTCTCTCATTCTCTCCTCAACAGGGAAAATAAGATGCGGTTTGGGGCCTGTCGGGGCGGAAGGGGAGGGAGAACACTAGAACAATATGTAATGCCTGCAGGACTTAAAACCCAGGTGACACTCGATGGGTGCAGCAGACCAGCACGCCGGTGTAACAAACCTGCACGTTCTGCATATGTTCCCCAGAACTTAAAGTAAAATTTTAAAAAATTTAAAGAAGTAGAAAAATATGGTGTTAAAATGTATGATAAAAGGATGGTAATTGTGATCAGTATACTCTTTAAAGAAGCCAGATTTTCAGCCATTTCTAAAATAGGTATTCAAGCCCCCTGTGTGGCTTGCAAAGGCAAGTCTCTTCATTGTTTGTGGCTAATGGTAAGACAAGTACATTCTCCAGGAAGCAAAAAGAAGCAGCCTCTTCTAGACTAGAAATTGATTCAAATTTTGTTGTCTGAGCACGCAAAGGGAAACACTTTCAATGATTCTGCCAAAGTAGCTTGTTTTTATTCCAGCCTCCAAAGAGAGTATAGGTTGTTAATTCTTTAGATACTGTCCACTTTTCTGCAAATGACACTTTTTGAAGAGACCAGGTCATTTCAGTAATTTGTGTGTGTGTTTTACCTGGAGGGCTGTGAAAGCAAACATTGCTGGCATCACAGCACTGGCTTGTGACAGCTCTTCTATCTTTGTGTCCCGTGATGAACTAGGGCTGTTGCTGCTGATTGTCCATCGGCTGGCTCAGCTAACAGAGCTTCAATAAGTTCCAGCTTCTCATTCGTTCTTGTAAAGATGCCGAAGAAGGCAGGGAGGTTGTTTGGCTCACTATTATAAAGCTTCTCTTTTACTAAGAGTGGCTGGAGGAGGCTCTAATAAAATGCACAGAGAAAACTGTAACACACTGGCTCGCTAAAACGTATGAGTAAAAAAAGATAGCTGGGCAAAGGAGATTTGACCTGCATTTTTCTTAAAGAGAACGTATGAGAAAGAGCAGGTATGAAGTGGAGAACATCATCCTCAGCAAACTGACACAAGAACAGAAAATGAAACACCGCATATTCTCACTCATAGGTGGGTGATGAAAAATGAGAACACATGGACACAGAAAGGGGAGTACTAAACACTGGGGTCTATTGGGGGGAAAAGGGGAGGGCCAGTGGGAGGGGGAGGTGGGGAGGGATAGCCTGGGGAGAAATGCCAAATGTGGGTGAAGGGGAGAAGAAAAGAAAGCACACTGCCATGTGTGTACCTACGCAACTGTCTTGCATGCTCTGCTCATGTACCCCAAAACCTATAATCCAATAAAAAATTAAAAAAAAAAAAAAAAAAAGATGGACTTGCTTTTGAATCTTGGTGCCATGATGTAACAGTTTAATGACAGTTAGAAAGAAGCCGCATGACCCAGACGTCAGATTTCCATACATATAAATTGGGCACTTAAATGCCGAGCTGGCAGTACTGTATGGATTTACCACTTATGCTAAGTACCAAGCACGGTGTAGGTACCAAATATCTCTTTGTCCTTCGCCATCATACTGATGAGGAACATGTCTTGTTTCGGGACAGTCCTCAAGGTCTTCCGCCTCCCTTCTCCAGGGGCTCAGGTAACACTGGATAATCCATCCACAACAGAGAGGATGATGGTCAACTCACAAACACTCATTCTATTGTATTGTGATGGTCTAGGATGACAGTCGCTCTTGAGTTCAATCTGGACCTTTGCTTGTTTTGCTAAATAAAGTTTTATTGGAATACAGCCAAGTTCAATCACTACATATTGTCTACGGCTACTTATGTGCGACAACAGAGTTACATAGTTTTCAGAAATATTTATTATTTGTCCATTTACAAAAACAGTTTTATAATCATTACCAGTGATCTCTGATCTAGGGTAATTATTTCCAAGTTTATATGAAAATATTGATGGGTCTTGGATCCCCGAGTACAACATTTGTATAATTCAAATACCCCACGTTGTGTACAAATCCCCTAACAAAGGCAGAAGTTCCATCATCTAAATACTTTGAAAAAATATGAAGAGAACTATAAAAAATTTGAAGAGAACTAATTACAGGAGATGAATCTAATTTTTTTCTTTTCATTTTTCTCACTCTGTCATCCATGCTAGAGTGCAGTGGTGTAATCTTGGCTCCCGGCAACCTCCACCTCCCAGGGTCAAGTGATTCTTGTGCTTCAGGCTCCTGAGTAGTTGAGATTACAGGTGTGAGCCACCATGCCCACAATTTTTTTTTTTTTTTTGGTATTTTTAGTAGAGCTAGGGTTTCACCATCTTGGCCAGGCACATCTTGAACTCCTGGCCTCAAGTGATCCACCCACCTTAGCCTCCCCAAGTGCTGGGATTACAGACATGAGCTACCATGCCCAGCCGGGGATGAATCTTAGAGCCATTCTGCCAACCTTTTGAGAAATTTATTCTGTTTGTGGCAGAATAAACATTGGCTGCTCCATGTCCTAGCTCAGTCAGCCTAGGACCACCTGAAACAAGCCTGGCACATTTGGTATTGACCTAATCCAATGGGGTTAATGGAACCCTAGACGGCATGTCACCAAACAGAGAAGAACTAGGAGTATTCTAGGATTCTGGGCAAGGGTGGGGTTTAGATGAAATTTGAATGAAGTAGTGTTTCGATAGGCTCACAGCGAAGTTGGGTAGTATAAAGGGGTCAGTATCAGATCTGCACTGAAAAATGGACTCGGGGCCCTGTTTCCATGGAAACAATGCAGTTGTGAGATAGATATGGAAACCCATTATCTGAAGCTCTGCCTCTGAGTTGTAAATCTAGACTGTTTCTCTGCATCAAAAAGCGACTAGATTTTCCAGCCAAAAGTGGGGGTTTCATTTTTGCTGATACAATTCCAAACAGCAAAGCGTTGGCGAGTCCATGAGTTTAGAGAACAAAGTTTCTTAGTGAATAAAAAAGGAGTCGTGACTCAAAGAAGGGGCTGTTCCAACCTGTTAGCGTTGCAGTATGCCCTTGGGAGAAATACTGTTTCTTGTTACTTTGAAGCCGGCTTATCTGTGTCTGTTATTCCAGCCTGATGAATGGCCAGGCAGCTTTTCACTTCCTTGGTCTGAGCTAATTTTTACTTTCTCATCAGAAAGGCACTGATGGTAGGGTTGGAAGGTGGGAGGCAGAGGGAGGTGAATTAGAACACAATTAGTGAGGAACTAAATTCAAAGCAGGTAGGCTAAAGGGAGCATTCCTACAAATTTCATGAATATGTATTGGGTCGATGAATGAATAATCGTTGAATGCTTGTGAAGAGTCTCAAACATTAAGGAGCAGTAACATGTTAATGACTCTAATATTATCATTTAGACGCTTACATAGAATTTTATGATGCTCGTTTTGACTTTTAAACATAAAAAAATTGGCATGAAAAGTTCCGATAGCAGACCATCAGATGTGTTAGGAGTGTTTCCTCTAGATACTCCTGGAATAATTTAAGCGTTCTCGTTCATAGTAACAACTGTGAGGCGGGAGTAATGGCAGTCTCCCCCCAGGTTTGACTTCAGCAATTTTCTTTTTTTAATGGTTTGTATAAATTTAAGAGGTACAAGCGCAGTTTTGTTACCTGGATATGGCTTTTAGTGTAACCATCACTCAAATAATGTACGTTGTATCCATTAAGTAATTTTGGTACCAGAAAGGGGTCCTGATCCAGACCCTAAGAGATTATTCTTGGATCTGCCTGCAAGAAATAATTTGGGGTGAGTCCACAGAGTAAGTGGAAGCAAGTTTATGAGAGAAGTAAATTAACAAAAGAATGGCTACTCCATAGGCAGGCCTCCACGAGGGCTATGGTTGGCTATTTTTATGGTTATTTCTTTTTCTTTTTTTTTAAATTGCATTTTAGGTTTTGGGGTACATGTGAAGAGCATGCAAGATTGTTGCATAGGTACACATGTGGCAGTGTGATTTGCTGCCTTCCTCCCCATTACCTATATCTGGCATTTCTCCCCATGTTATCCCTCCCCAACTCCCCACCCCACGCTGACCCTCCCCTATTTCCCCCCCCGACAGACCCCAGTGTGTGATGCTCCCCTCCCTGTGTCCATGTGTTCTCATTGTTCAACAACACCCGCCTATGAGTGAGAACATTCGGTGTTTGATTTTCTGTTCTTGTGTCAGTTTGCTGAGAATGAAGGTTTCTGGGTTCATCCATGTCCCAGTTATTTCTTGATCATATGTTAAACAAGGGGTGGATTATTCATGAGTTTTCCAGGAAAGGGGTGGGGATTTCCCTCGGAACTGAGGGTTACACCATATAGGGTAACTTCTGGACATTCCCGTGGCATCTGTAAATTGTCATGGCAGCAGTGGGCATGTCTTTTAGCATGCTAATGCATTATAATTAGTGTAGACTGAGCAGTGAGGACGACCATAGGTCGTCTTCATTGCTATCTAGGATGTGACAGGTTTTGGCAGGCTTTTTTACTGCATCCCGTTTTATCAGAGGGGTCTTTGTTATTTCCTATCCCATCCTTCCTAGGATGAGATTCTTAGTCTCACTTCCTGGGGACACAGCCCAGCAGGTCTCAGCCTCATTTTACCCAGCTCCTATTCAAGATGGAGTCACTCTGGTTCCAATGGCTCTGACAGTTTTTCATCCCTCACTCCCTCCCACTCTGCATCCTTCCTAGTCTCCAATGTCTATGATTCCATACTCTATAGGTCACAGATTTTAGATCCCAAGAATGGCTCAATTCTTGAAGTCACAAGGTTTATTTCCTGAGCTGTTTCTGAAGGACAGGATGTCTTAAATACTGTATCAGAAATGTGTCAGGACATAAAACTTTTGACTCTAGGAATTGATAACACCAAGTCGGAACTCGTGGCTTCTGGGTCCTCTCACTTCCTCCCTGTCTCACCTGAAGGAAGTGCAGTGGGGGCTGGTAGCAGTGGCATCCTCTGTCCTCTCCCAGCTTCCAGCCTTCATTCATTCTCTGAGTGATGATTGGGTTTCTCTGTCCTCCGTGCCTGCAGAAGTCAGGATTCCTTGAGAGAAAGAAGCTTTCACCATTTCGTATCCAGTGTGCTTCCACCTTTCACCTCAAAGCCTTTAATCCTTACATATTCATCTGGCAGGGGAAGAAATTTACCCCCTGTATTAGTCTGTTCTCATACTGCTAATAAAAGCATACCCAAGATTGGGTAAATTTATAAAGGAAGGTAATTTAGTGTACTCCCAGTTCCACATGACTGGCAAGACTTCACAATCATGGTAACAATCATGGTAGAAGGTGGAGGAGCAAAGGAACATCTTAAATGGTGGCAGGTAAAAGAGCATGTGCAAGGGAACTCCCCTTTTTAAAAACCATCAGTTCTCATGAGACTTATTCAGTATCACAAGAACAGCACAGGAAAGACTCCACCATAATTCAGTTACCTTCCACTGAGACCCTCCCATAATGTGGGAATTACAGGAGCTGTAATTCAAGATGGGATTTGGGTGGGGACACAGCCAAACCATGTTACCCACATCACTAAGTGTTATTAGCAAAGTGTTCATTTCTCTGAAGCTGTTGATCCTTATTTGTTCACTTTGAAATGATCTCGATTTTTCCAGCTTTTCTCCTTCTGTCTTCTATGAATCACTACCAGTGTAAATTCCCTTCAGTTTGGAATCTGTTTTTCAGCTTCCACTCTCCATCTCTGCTCCCTTAACCCCACCCCTCCATGAAGCCTCTGGTCCAGCAAGACCCTTTGCAGCCTGAGGACCATGACCTGAATTAACTCTACCTCCCCCCTCCTTCCAAGGGAAGCAGTCCCACTCCAGGAAGTACTGACACAAATTGTAAAGTGAGATGGGCAGGGGGTATTCTGAGCTGTGTGTCCAATCGGGAAACGTACCACAGGGAGGAGGCAGCAAGCTGTGGGAAAATACAGGAAATGAGAATCTGCTTCCCAAGCACCCTGAGTCATCTTGTTTAATGGGGAGATTGGTGTCAGCACTTGGAGCCAGGGGAATGCTGCAGGAGGGAATTAGCTTTGATTAGAAGCAGCTGGGAGCAGAAAGGGACTCCCTGAGGTCCTAGAATGAAGGATAAGGTGATCTTGTGAAATACAGTTCCATACGCTCAACTTCACTATTAAAGCTAAAACGATTGTTTATAATATAAGATAAATTTTAAGAGGGAAGAAAAATCCTAACCCATGGAAACTAATTAGCACCAAACCAGAGAGTAATGAAATCTGGGACTGATAGTCACGTGGGTTTGTTAGGGACAAATAATGCCAGACAAACTTAAAGGTTTGCTTCTTTAAAAGAAATGTGCGTGTCTATACACATATATACAGCCCAATACACGGATGGTTAGAAGAAACACAGCAGATGTTATCTATTTGGACTCTATGAAAGCACTTGATAAAAATGTCCATGAGATTTTACTTGCAAAACAAATTCAAATTGGATGGAATAGGAAAACTCTGATACAACTCGAAACCTGCCTCCAAAACCATAAACCAAATGTAATGGAACTGATAAATAAATGGCATCAGATCTAGTGGCAAGAAGGTGTTTAGCAGAGTGCCCCTGGGGTAACTATGAGAACAGAGTATATTAAAAACCTTTATCAGTGAATCAGAAGAACTAGCCACAGGATGCACACGAATTCTTCTAGGAATATGAAATTGGCTGGTGTTAGAGGAAGCACAGAAGATCAAGTCTTAATGCAGAGGGATAAACAAAGAGGTTAGAAGTGTGCACGAGAAGGAGGAAGGAAGGAAGGAAGGAAATGGGATCCACCTGGGAAAATAGCTGATCTGGAGAAGATTAGGCTGTGGGACTGCAAAAGGAGAAAGATTCAGGGGGAACAGGAAGGAACAAATTCAGTAGGGCTTAGCAATGCTGTTCAGTGGACAGCAAGGGAGGATTCAGGATTGTGGGGCCTGGAGTTTACAAAATCTGGGGGAGCCTTCCTTAATCAAAAGGTAAGTTATTAATTTAAAATTAGGTACAGGACCTTGAAAGGGACTGGAGGAAAGGAGGGACTGGAAACATTAAGCGGATTGAGTTTCATGGGGAATCTGCCTAAGCTGGCTGAGCCTATCATGAATAAAGGATTTTCTCTTCCTGGTTTGAGTAAGAAGAGAGGTGTGTGTGTGTGCGTGTGTGTGTACATGTGTGTGTGTGTGTGTTTGTGGGGGACCTAGGGCTTGATGGTTCACTAGCTGGTGCTATGGTCTGAATGTTTGTCTTTCCAAAATTTTTATGTTGAAATCCTAACCCTCAAGAGAACGGTATTTGGAGGTGGGGCCTTTGGAACGGGATTAGATTATGAGGGTGGCTTCCTCATGCATGGGATTAGGGCCCTTACAAAAGAGGCAGGAGGGAACTTGTTTCCCCATCTACCCGTGAGATTACAGTGAGAAGATGCTTTTTCATGAAGGAACTGTGCCCTTAGCAGATACCAAATCTTTGATCTTGGACTTTTGGCCTTCAGACTAAGAGAAATAAGTTTCTGTCATTTATAAGTGCCCAAACATACTGAGACATTGGATAGCAACAGAAACTTAGGGAAATTCCAATGTAAGTGTCAAAATTACATGAATAATTTTGTAGACATTTCTTATATATACAAATACATGATATATGTATGAATTTATTGCTTTAAAGGTGTTTGGAGTGGAGTAGGAAACCAAATGGTGAAACAGATGTGTAAAATAAATACATATCTGTATTTAGGAGTTTCCTGAGAAAAATCTGTGTTTGCCCAGGCGGCCTGGGTCACAAATAGTATCTCCACTCGTATGTACAAGTGAATCTTGCTGACGCGGAAGGCAAAGGTAGCACGTTCCGGAAAACCACACAGGAGGAGGTGGCTTAGAAATAAGTCCCAACTTTCCCTTGGGATTCAGGTTGGAGGTGGGGAGCTATTTCAAATAGAAAAGGCAGGTACTAAGGCACCAGAGGTGAGAGGGAAGTTTTGTGCAGACACACCGAGGTGGAATAATCTTCCTTTGGAATTACTTAGAACAAGAGGTGAGAAGAAAGGGGTGTGTTAGCAGGTGAGTGAAGAATTTACTGTTGTAGAGTGGATAAAGAAAATGTGGTATATATATATACATATATATACCATGGAATACTACTCAGCTATAAAAATGAATGAAATAATGGCATTCACAGCAACCTGGATGGAGCTGGAGATCATTATTCCATACAAGTCAAATAACTCATGAATTGAGAACCAAACATCATATGTTCTCACTTATAGGTGAGAACTATGCTATGAGGACAGAAAGGCATAATGTTTATTACACGAAGGAAATTTTGGATCAACTCTGGGTTAATGAGATTATTTTAATTTTTAAAAGTTGTGGTAAAAATGTGCATCGTATAAAGTTTACCATGCTACCCATCCTTCAGTGTATATAGTTCAATGGTTTTAGCTACATTCACATCATTGTGCAGTCATCCCTCCTCTATCTGCAGCACTTTCGTATCATCTCAGACAGAACCTTTTTCTCCATTAAAAAGGTAACTCCCTTTCTCTCTTCCCCCAGCCCCTGGCAAGCTCCATTCGACTTCCTGTCTGTGAATTTGACTACTCCAGAGATCTCACATAAGTGAGATGGTGCTGTATTTATCCTTTCGGGACGGGCTTCTTTCACGGAGCCTAGTGCTCTCCAGGTTCTTTCAAGTTGTAGTATTTGTGAAAATGTCCTTTCTTTTAAAGGGGTAAATGAGTTTTTAATTTACATTATTTCTTTTTAAGGAAGGAAGTAGGATGTGGCCAGGTGTGGTGGCTCGTGCCTATAATCCCAGCACTTTGGGAGGCCGAGGTGGGTGGATCCTTTGAGGTCAGGAGTTTGAGATCAGCTTGGCCAAGATGGTAAAACCCTGTCTCTACCAAAAACACAAAAATTAGCTGGGCAATGTGGTGCACGCCTGTGATCCTAGCTACCCAGGAGACTTGAGGCAAGAGAATCTCTTGAACCCGGGAGGCAGAGGTGGCAGTATGCTGAGATTGTGCCACTGCACTCCAGCCAGGGCAGCACAGTGAGACTCTGTCTCTAAATAAATAAGTGGAATATGCAGCATTTCTTTACTTGTTTGACCAGGTAACCATCGACTTCCTGGAGTACTTCAAAGCACAGTGCGCCACGAAACACGATATGGGAAATTCTGACCCAAGCCTTCATTAAACGGATTCTCTCTGGCTCACCTAGGAAGTGTGTGGCCTGGTGATTCAGCATCCTGTGCGGTGGAGCGTGCAGGTGCTGCAGCATCACCTTATGATGTTAAAGGTACGTACAGAGTGAAAATAAATCTCAGGGCCTTTGCTACTGTAGCATATTCCCCCCATTCTAAGTATCGCCAAGTAATGTCTTTGTGTCTGGGTGACACCAGCCAGCCTGTGATTCTGCTTGCTGGTCTTCCCCACATTGAAGCTGGAAGAGATGACCTCCCTCCATCATTTTACCAGCGAGGCATAGCAACACACTACCTTGGTAGGCAGATAGGACCCATGTCCCTACTGCCTCCACCCATTAGTCCTCTCCTTGAGCTTCCAACTCACTGTCTTTCTGCCTTCTGTCACTTTAGAAAGGATCTGGGGGTTCTCAAGTTATGGATTTCTAGAGCATTCTGTCATTTATGGGGGAAAGTGGGGTGGGACAATTGTTCTTGATGGCTTTTATTGTCTCTTCTCATTCAGTTTTTAATTTATTCCAGTGATATTTTTCAAGCACCTGCCATGGGTTGTGTACTGTGCTAGTTGTTGGAGATTCGTGATAAATGAGACAAATCCCTGAATGTATGGAGCTGGCAGAGTGGGTGTGTTCCAGGATCTGCCCAAATCAGTGCTCAGATTCCCCATGCAATACGCTAATACACTAATATGAGTCTTGGTTCAGAACTCCAAGATGCAGTGCCGGGCGTGGTGGCTCAATCCCAGCACTTTGGGAGGCTGAGGCGGGTGGATCTCGTGATCGAGACCATCCTGGTCAACATGGTGAAACCCGTCTCTACTAAAAATACAAAAAATTAGCTGGGCATGGTGGCGCTTGCCTGTAGTCCCAGCTACTCAGGAGGCTGAGGCAGGAGAATTCCCTGAACCCAGGAGGCGGAGGTTGCGGTGAGCCGAGATGGTGCCATTGCACTCCAGCCTGGGTAACAAGAGTGAAACTCCGTCTCAAAAAAACAAAAACAAAAACAAAAACAAAAAACACCCAAAGCATTGGCAACAAAAGCCAAAATAGACAAATGGGACCTAATCAAACTCCACAGCTTCTGCACGGCAAAAGAAACAGTCACTAGAGTGAATCGGCAACCAACAGAATGGGAAAAAATTTTTACAGTTTACCCATCTGACAAAGGGCTGATATCCAGAATTTACAAAGAACTCAAACAGATTTACAGGAAAAAAAACAAACAAGCCCATTCAAAAATGGGCAAAGGATATGAACAGACACTTTACAAAAGAAGACATACATGAGGCCAACAAACATATGAAAAAATGCTCATCATCACTGGTCATTAGAGAGATGCAAATCAAAACCACATTGAGATACCATCTCACGCCAGTTAGAATGGCGATCACTAAAAAATCTGGAGACAACAGATGCTGGAGAGGATGTGGAGAAATAGAAACACTTTTACACTGTTGGTGGGAGTGTAAATTAGTTCAACCATTGTGGAAGACAGTGTGGTGATTCCTCAAGGACCTAGAAATAGAAATTCCATTTGACCCAGCAATCCCATTCTGGGTATATATCCAAAGGACTATAAATCGTTCTACTATAAGGACACATGCACACGAATGTTCATTGCAGCACTGTTTACAATAGCAAAGACCTGGAAACAACCCAAATGCCCATTGATGATAGACTGGTCTGGGAAAATGTGGCACATATACACCATGGAATATTATGCAGCAATCAAAAACGATGAGTTCGTGTCCTTTGTAGCGACATGGATGAATCTGGAGAACATCATTCTCAGCAAACTGACACAAGAACAGAAAATGAAACACCGCATATTCTCACTCATAGGCGGGTGATGAACAATGAGAACACATGGACACAGGGAAGGAAGCACTACACACTGGGGTCTATTGGGGGCAATAGGGGAGGGACAGTGGGGCGGGGGAGCTGGGGAGGGATAGCATGGGGAGAAATGCCAAACGTGGGTGAAGGGGCAGAAGGCAGCAAAACACACTGCCGTGTGTGTACCTATGCAACTATCTTACATGTTCTGCACATGTACCCCAAAACCTAAAACACAATTAAAAAAAAAAAAAGAACTCCAAGATACAGAGACCAGTCGTAGGGATTCACAATCCCTTTATCCACGTACAAGTCCGTTGCTAAGCAAGTTGTGGGTGTTAGACAGCTGACTTCAGCCCTCTGCTGTGTTTCGTGTGTCTGCTGGTTTGTTTTGGTCTTTCTTTGGTCAAACACTCCTGGACCTCAGAAGTAGAGTATCTTGCTTGATGGTGGCATTGTTCTGCTGGGACCAGGCAGTGATTCTTCCAATAGGAGTTTTGTTACAGATTGCTAGGCTTACGGAAAAAAGTCAGAATAGCCAGGGGCACTCGGTCCTGTCCCCATTACTTCATGGGCTGCACATTGTCTCTCTAACAGAAACATTAAAAGCACCAACAAGGAGAAAGAAGCATGTTTTCTAAATGATGAAAACTTTTCATAGGGATAGGCTTGTGTGCTCTCTTCTCATGAGACAGATGGTGGTTTATCTCTGGGGAGGGCCACACATGTCTTGTATCAAACTTAAAAATGAAGAAGTCTATTTTTCTCATTTAGCTCCCATGAGAAGGAGGAATCTGTATACGTGGAGTTCACTGGAGACCAGAGTGCCCTGTGTAGAGGGTTTCCCAAGAGTGGCTCATGGCAGGGTGAATGCATAGATCAACATGCAATTATGAAAAATGTCATGAGTGATGAAGGAGGGAAGGGGAGAGGAGAATCTCTGGCCCAGACTAGAGGGGAGATCAGGAAGGGCTTCCCAAGGAGAGGACATGTGAACTCACTCCATGGACTAGAGGGGAGACCAGGAAGAGCTTCCCAAGGAGAGGGATATGTGAATTCACTCCATGGACTAGAGGGAAAATCGGGAAGAGCTTCCCAAGGAGAGGGATATGTGAACTCACTCCATGGACTAGAGGGGTGACCAGGAAGGGCTTCCCCAGGAAAGGGACATGCAACTCACTCCATGGACTAGATGGGAGACCAGGAAGGGCTTTCCAAGGAGAGTGACATGTGAACTCCATGTAAAGTCACGTTCTCAGGGGCTTGAGAGAAGAGATGAAGAAATGGTAAATGGATCCATGCTTCGGGCATAGCAGGTGCCGAGGGGAGGAGAGAGAGTGACGCTTTTGAGGAGGTGAATGTCGTTCCACGTGCCTGCCTGGACTGTGGGCTGCCAGGCAGGAAGAGGCAGCAGAGAGGGCTGAGAAGGAAAGCGAGGTATCCAGAGAAGGGAATGCTGAGAAGTGTTTATTGCATCCCAAAGACCATAGACCCCTGTGAAGGGTCTCAGTAGGAGAATAATCTTAGGGGAATTGAGTATGACCGGAATCAGCAGGTGGCTGGATTACAGGCATGTAAGAGGAGTAGAGAGGTCCACATACGTGGTGGAGGGTGTGGGAACCCTGATAAGAGGTGGCAGTTGCTTAAGAAGGGAGGAGAGATAGAAAAAGAGTGGATTCATTTGGGACGTATTGAAAAGCAAGCAAAGATGGCACTTGGTGCTCAGTCACATGTGGAGGTAGAAGACAGTTCTTCCCAAGCTCAGCCTCTTAACTGGGAGGTGCTCTGTCCAGGAGAAGACAACAGGGCTGTAAGTAGGTGAAACTGTCCACATTTATCTTCCCAGCTTGGAGATTAAACAGTTAGAAGGTGTATTTTCTTTCATGTTTAAAGCTGTTGATTGCAACACTGTGTCATTGGTAGGAATTAGGAGAGGGAATGGACCTCTGAGGATATCTTCATGCAGTGGGTCACAGTGCAACCTTTAAGTGTACCTGCAATTAATGTGTTACGATGGCATCCAGAACAATTGTAAAGCAAGGTAGCAAGTTGTGGAGCACGATGAAAGATACGACACAATTTCGGTTTGAAACCTGAGTACCATAAACAGACACACATAAAACTAGCAACAGCGGTTCCCTTTGGGTGATGGGACTAGGAGGCAGAGAGAAGAAGAAAGGGGCTCAAAATAGGACATCTGATTTTGAGAGAGATGCCGAAACATTAAACGGCTTTAGAAAGACTTTGAAAGACATTAAAATGCCCTATTCAGTAATGAGTTAACTAGTATCTTACGCTGCCAGTTTTCAAGTCATTGCTGTAGAGAGGCAGATGGAAATTACATAGAAAAGGGCTTGGCAGGGAAGTGGTGAACCGAAGCAGGTCAAGCCCTAGCCGAGTTCCTGTCCAGCTTCCAGAGAAGCCCTGTGGCCGAGGTGACTGTGCACATCTGTGTGACACACCCACGGCATGCTGCTCTGAGCAGAGGGACTCCAGCCGGGTTTGACTCAGGGTGCTGCTGGCTTTGTTGAACTCCAACTTTGGCTGAAAACTCTGGGTAACTACGGAAGAGGTGAGCAAAAAGAGACACAGCGAAAAGACACGTTGAGAAAGAGTCGGATCCGGGATTTAGGAGCTGGGAGTTATTTGGAACTTTTGCCTATTTCACCAAACGACTTGGGTTGAAGACATCTTTGGATTGGCTGTTACGTTCAAATCTGCAAAATTCACTTAGACATTACAGCAGAGCACACTTTTCTCATGGGACTTCACTGCATTCTGTTTGCAGCTGAGCTGGAAATACCCAAAGAACTGCTTTATCCTGCAACATTCTGTGTAATTTTATTCTGTTTGAAATTTTCCATCATCTGTAAAGAAAATAAATAGCTTTCTTGTGAGTAGTGGGCTCGGGGTAGTAAAACTATAATCAGCCTCAAACCTTTCAAGTTTTTCTGCTTGTCTTTTCATTCCAGCCAGCGGTCCTGGGTTATGACCGTGTCCTTTCTTTGTATATTGATCTTGGTCTGTCGTAACTGGCTGATAAACTGAAAAATCTTGTGTTTATCATCTGCCAGATTTTTTGTTGTGAGGTTTCAATTTTTTTCCCTTTACAAGCTGTTCAAGTGTTCTAGCTATAGACACCAGATGGTTTTTCTATTCCCTTGATGCTTCCTCGATGCGGATGATTGTTCGGAGATGTTCTAAGGCTGTATCAGGATAGGATAGTTTCTATAGTTACTCTAGTTGGCCTCACTGTGTGTACGCCTTTGCCAGCACAGACAAATACTCAATCCATCAACGTCTGGAAACCACTTAAAATAAATGGCCCTGTGTGTTTTGAAATCAGGTGAGGAAACCCCAGGTTTCAAGTAACCATTAATAAATAATTATCCTTTTGTTAATGTATCCTGCCAATTCCTTGATAAGAAAGAGCTGATGGATTGTGTAGCCAGTTCATAGCCTCCTGTTTATTAGAATGTGTTCATCTTGTACTTTCTACAGATGGAAGCTTTCAGGGCCACATGAGATGTGTACTGTGTCCACACCACATTTAGTACTTGGTAGGTAATCAACATTATATAGGAGCAAGGCTTTTCCCCATAAGCTTTAGCCCAGAGCTTAGCTTGTAGATGCTCATTGAACATGTGCTTGCAGATTAGAGATTCCTGATTGGTGATGCCGCAGATGGCTTTGGATGAAGGTGATTGACAGAGGACAACAGCAGCAGAAGGGGTGGAATCTCCTCATGATCCTGACCTTGTGCATGGCCTGAGATACCCTGGGAATTCTGGACATAGAAAGTGCTCAGTAGTCAGTCGGCAAAGACTATTTCAACAAGCTTGGAGAATGGAGCTTAGCTCTTACTGACCACTTTCCCTGTGGCCAGAAGCCACGAGGAACACACCTGTAGTTGAACAAATTGGGTTTATTACAAGTTGCAGTAAGAGAGCACACACAGCTTGGGAACTGCAGGGAGTCTCAGAATAAGATGTTGAAAATGACCTACTACAGGGCTTCGGCTTTGGTTGGGTGATTTTTGGGAGGGTTTAAGGAAAGTTTTCTCTAGTGGGGAGTTGCCAGAGGCCAGGGGTGATTCTGTGAGGAGGTTTCTCAATGCAGCGTATCTCTAGGGAGGACAGACTAGAGTGAGACCAAAGCTGGAATCAGGAAAGAGGCAGCAGTTGCTTACTTAGCAAGAGAGGAAGATGTGTGGGATTTAGTGTGATCCGGCCTGAGTGGACATTCTGGGAAATTATTTCTGTCCAACTGGAGAGCACCTGGCTTAGCTGGAAGCATCAGGCCTCACGATAACATGGAGGCTGTGAGATGAGGTCCCATTTGTTCCCTGGCACGGGCAGAAGTTTGTTTTCTTTCTCTGATGTTGTCGACGCAGTCCAGAAAATAGCTAGACACCTTGCTCCTGATTCCACTGCCTTGCCCTTGGTCTCATCTCTCTCTGCCTTAAGAATGGCCTTACTGGCCAGGCACAGGCACTCATGCCTGTAATTCCAGCACTTCGGGAGGTTGAGGTGGGCAGATCATCTGAAGTCAGCAGTTTGGAACCAGCCTGGCCAACATGGAGAAACTCCGTCTCTACTAAAAATACAAAAATTGGCCAGGGATGGTGGTGCATGCCTGTAATCCCAGCTCCTCAGGACACTGAGGCAGGATAATTGCTTGAACCCAGAGGCAGAGGTTGCAGCGAGCTGAGATCACTCCACTGTACTCCAGCCCAGGGAACAAAGAGAGTGAGACTCTGTCTTGAAAAAAAAAGTGTCTTACCTGAGGCTGATGAACAGTGAGACCCCCATGAGCCTTCCCTTCTCTTCACACAGGGATGGACGGGACCTCCAGGTTAGATGCTGACGGTGCCTCTCCTCTCTGCACACTGAGACAGTGACCTACCTGCCTGGGACTCTGTCCATTTTCTGATAATTTTATTTCTAATTCGTAAATAATAATTGCATATATTATATACATGATGTTTTGATATTTGTGTACATTTTGGCATAATTAAATCCCACTAATTAACATATCCAGAGACTCACATGCTTTTGTTTTGTGGTGCAAACATTTAAAAAATCTACCCTTTTAGCAGTTTTGAAATGTACGTTACATTATCATTAGCTATAGACACCATGATGTGCCACAGAGCTCCAAAACTTGTTCCTTTTAACAAAAACTCTGCGCCCTTTGCCAGACGTCTCCTTATCTTCGCCCCTCCCCACAGCCTCTGGCACCCACTGGAGTCCTTCTGAATCGGACTTTTTTAGATTCCACATGTAAGTGAGACCACGTGGTATTTCTGTGTCTGTGCCTGGCTGGCTGCACTTAGCACAACATCCTCTAGGTCCATCCACGTTGTCACAAAAGACAGGATTTAGGACTGTATCCTTTGTTGAAAAATGAAAATATGGCTCCTCTAAAAAAAAACCAAAAACCTATTTTTTTTACATGAGTTGGAATTTAAAAGATGTTAAGGTTTTTCCAGGTAGGTGGACGTGTTTGAAAATCACATCTCACTTAGACTAGTTTGTAGAGATAAAAACTTTGTTTCCCTTACAGCCACTCCCTCCAGGTATCTTAAACTATCGAGGCTCAGCAGAGTCCCAGAGCAGTCAATGCCACGCACGAAAGCGAGCTCCAAAGATCAGGACATTTGGAACATTTCGGAATGGGAATATATTCCTTTAAGAAGTCTGAAGTACGTATGCCCGAAAGCCTCCTTAAAGGCAACAATACATATGTACACAGAGAGCACATAGTAGACATTCAGCAAAAGTGTGTTAACTGATTAAACTTTTCAAAGTGTTTTCTTCATTTGGATAAACTAGAAGAAAGGAGTGGCTCAAATTTTACCAATTTTTTTATTTGATTATAGAAGTAATATATCCTCAAAGTAAAAAAACAAGACAAAACAGACAAAAACTTAGACGAAGAAAAAGCAAAGAGGAAAAACAATTATAACCCAGAGACAACTGCTGTTAACGGTTTGGGTCCTTCATTCATTCAGCAAATACTTAGCAGTTATTGTGCAGTAAATATGGTGCTTGTTGCCGGAAAGGTAGACATTGGTAAGATCCAATCCATGACCTCAAGGTTGCATAGGTTCATGAGCAAAGCAGGTGAGATAAGTAGATAATTAAAATACAGTTCAGTAAATGCAATGGCAGGTGTTGGTGCAGGGTGTTAGGGGAAGAGAGAGACCACCTGATGCAGTGTGGGGTGAGATGGGCAGAGCAGAAAGGGAGGCCGCTTCCCGGGGAAGCTTCTTTCTGAGAATTTAGAGCATAGAGGTTCCAAGGAGGGAAGAAGAGTCTATCATTCCACCTCCCAGGGATGCCAGCTGCTCGTGTTTCGTGGTTGCCCCGATTCTCTTGCATGAACATAGTGTAATTTGTTCTGAGAAGTTTAATGACTCTCTTTATTTATCAGAAGCAGGAGTTTCTGAGTAGTACAAGTGCTGTGACCTGGAGTATTCACATAAAGCAGGTGAGGGTTAAAATGTAAGCAAGGAAGGGCTTCACGTCAAGTTACTCAGGTGGAATTGTAGGCATGTCGATATTATAAGTAAGGGATCTCTGATTCAGAATTTGTTATTTTGTCTAGGAAAAGGGTATGTAGGAGAGAGAGGGGAAGGGGAAAATAATATGTACATGGCCATATGCTTATGCGTCTCCATGCACACTCACAAGATGTTAAAAGAATGATGTTCTCTGGCTGGGCACAGTGGCTCATGCCTGTAATCCCAGCACTTTGGGAGGCCAAGACAAGCAGATCACCTGAGGTGAGGAGTTTGAGACCAGCCTGGCCCACATGGTGAAAACCCGTCTCTACTAAAAAAAAAAAAAAAAAAAAAAAAAAAAAAAAAAAAAGCTGGGTGTTGTGGCAGGTGCCTGTAATTCCAGCTACTTTGAAAGGCTGAGGCAGGGCAATCACTTGAACCTGGGATGCAGAGGTTGCAGGAACCAAGATCACACCATTGCACTCCAGCCTGGGCAGTGAGAGCAAAACTCTGTGAAAGAAAGAAAAAGGAAGAGAGAAAGAGAAAGAGAGAAAAGAAAGAACATTCTTTGATTCCTCCCTGCCTTCCACTCATCTCCCTTCAGTTCCCATTCTAATTTAGCGTTTACAGTTGCCACTGTCCACCAGGATATCCTTCAAGGGACCACCCCCCAGCAAACACCCTTCGCAGGCTGGTGTTATCAAGCTCCGGCTGTGAAGGTGAAGAAGAAGAGGCCACACCAGGGAGAAGGTGATTAAGAGAAACACGCAGAAACAAGAGCAGGTCCTCATGGTCATGTAGAAAATGAGGTGAGGGGAAGAAATTTTCACGAAGCCGTCTCAAGGTATATTAGGCACAGCTCCCTGCAGGGCACTCGTTCTTCGTCCCAGCTGATTCATTTACAAGAGAGGTTTTACTTCAGAGAGACTGCCGATGGAAAACAATGTGAACGAAACACCCGCACGGACGGCCCACGGTGAGGCGTCTCTGATCTCTATCAAACGGGGGGTAGAAATCCTTCCACTAAAAAGGGTGGGCTGCTTTGCCACAAACAAGGTCAGGGACTGGGCATGAGGCAATATTGGTTACAGCCCCATTGGCACTGGAGAGAGGCTCGCTGTCCTGGGAACGTCCTTCCTGACCAGTGAGCTGTGTGCCCAGAGACAGCGTGGAGATCCTCCTGTCATATTTCCACAACATCCAGCCATTAGCATGGAGGACTTCCAAACACAGAGAAAAAGAAGCCAGAGGGGGCCTGAGAGAGGAAGGTGAGACAATAGCTGCAGGGCAGGCGTGGCACAGCCAGGGAGCAGGCTGTCCCCTGAGCCAGTTGCCTGGAGGAGGGCGCAGTGGTCAACAAGCTGCAGAAGCTCCGCCCTGGCCAGGGAGGGCAGGGGTCACCCGCTTGCCACGTGTGTGGCTCCTGAGCCAGCAGCAGCAGCATGAACTCCTAGGGGCCACCTTAGCCTATTAAATTGGACCCTCTGGGGGTGGGGCCAAGGAATCTGGAATCTGTTTTTTTTTTTTTTTTTTTTAATTAAAAAAATAATTTCAACTCTTATTTCAGATGAAGAGGGCACGTGTGCAGGTTCATTACTTGGGTACATCGCACGATGCTGAGGTTTGGGGTCCAGATTATCCCATCACCCAGGATAAGTTAGTGTTTCCACCTTTGCCCCATCCCTCCCCACTCTAACAGCCTGCGGCGTCCGTGTGGTTCCCACGTTTACGTCCACGTGTGCTCTGCGTTTAGCTCCCACTTACAAGTGAGACCATGTGGTATTTGTTTCCTGTTCCTGCATTAGTTTACTTAGAATAACGGCCTCCAGCTGCATCCCTGTTGCTGCAAAGGATCTCGTTCTTTTTTAGGGCTCTGTAGTATTCTGTGGTGTATACGGACCACGTTGTCTTTACCCAGTCCACCAGTGAGGGGCAATCTAGGCTGATTCCCCATCTTTGCTATTGGGAATAGTGCTGGGATGAACATCTGCATACATGTGTCTTTTTGGTAGAATGATTTATTTCCCTTTGTATATACACCTAGCAATGGGATTGCTCAGTTGAATGATAGCCCTGTTTTAACAGCTTTGAGAAATCTCCAGCTTTCCGCAGTGGCTGAACGGATTGACATCCCCACCAATAAGGTGCAAGCATTTTCTCTTCTCTGCAGCCTCCAGCATTTGTGGGTTTCGACTCTTTAGTAATGGCCATTATGACAGATCTGAGATGGTACCTCATTAAACACTCCGGGAATCCAGTTGGTGGCTCCAGTGACCCCTGTCCTTCCACACTTCTGATCTCCCCTCACTTCCTGCTCCCAGTGATTGGTGGGCTCACTGATAATCCAGAGCCCTGGCATGAGTCCCGGGGAGTGGCATTTTTAGAAGCTCCTGGGTGACTCTATGATCAATCCTTCGGGATGAGGACCTACTGAAGGGGAAGGGTTTGAAGAATTCCACAAAAGGGCACCACCCACTTTGCTTCTGGCTCATGTGAAATTGTATCACTGTGACTTATCCCATGGAGTTAACCATTTGCCTGTTCTTGCCATCCTTAATCAACATACTGCGTTATTTCCATCTGATGGAGGATTGATCTGTTTGATCAATCATTAGGTCCACTAATAACTATCACGTGTTCAGCTAATGTGACCTGAGAAGGAGGGAAGGGGAGTGCACAGCACCCCCATCTTCTGCCTTTGGCAGGTGGCAATCTCCCAACCTGTAGAGGACTCACACCAGGGTAAGAGAACCCATCTCCAACAGAAGCGCTGGACAATGACTGTACGTACACACACTAAATGGGAGAGAAAGCGAGCCAGCAGGGGCACCAAGTCACACAAGCATGGGCCTTGTCTCATGTGCTCCAGCGAGGCAGATGCTGGCCCGGGGGAGTGGGAGGCTGGCAACTTCCCTAGGGCTTTCTGCATTTTACTGATGAGCAATGAGAGGCAGGCAGAAGGCTAAGCAGCTTGCTCTGGGTCATCCGTGAAGACGTAGCAGAGCCAGTGTCCCTGACTAACCACTGGGCGATGCTGCTACCACTGGCTCTATGTTGCAGGTGAGGGGTTGAATGAAGGGAGTGGCGTGGTGAACTCACTGGTTCATTTCTAATCCTTTTTGCAGCTGTCTTAACTAGTTTCAGGCTGCAGGCTTACCTCTGTAGAATGAGGGACAAAGTCCACCCTGGGTGCCACCATTGCCACATTGCCCTGGAACCTCCCTTGAAGGATTGGAAACACAGGGCCATGTCTTGAGACCCAGATAGGAGAAGCACAGCTCCCAAATAGCAGCTTAGGAGTCATGGGAGGGAGCAGCACCTTGTGGTTCTTTTCTCTGCACCCCAGAGAGGGAGAGGGAAGTCTTGTCAGTGCTAACTTGTCCTTCCAGACAAAAATCACCCCACTGAAGTTTCATCTCCTACATCATTGCTAAAGAACATTTACACCTGTAGTCCCAGCTACGCAGGAGGCTGAGGCAGGGGGATCAGTTGACCCCAGGAGTTTGAGGCTGCAGTGAGCTATGATGCACCACTGCACTCCAGCCTAGGTGACTGAGTAAGACCCTGTCTCTTAAAAAAAAACCCAAAGAACATCCACAAAACGGAACTGACCACCTGTTGAGCTGTAAACTCTAAAATAGCAGAAAGCATTGACTCCACCACGCTGGGCACATAGCATCTCGCATATACTAGGAAAATGAGGCTGAGAGTTAAGGAAATTGGTCAACGTGGCAGGCAGTGAGTGACAGCTGGGATTCGTGAAGATAGTCTTTAGGTGTCAGCCCCAAAGTCAGTGTTCTTAACCATTCAGTTATTTTTCTCTCTCAGTATTTGTTCATATACTTCAGAATGAATTTATGAAACTCCCAGAAATGTGAACTGACAGGCAGAATTCCAGGGAGATGATGTTACCCATCGACTCCGACTCTTCACCCCACCCTGTCCAGACCCTTTGCCCAGTGACTTTGCAGCTCCTCCTATATGGGGGAAGTGAATGTCCCCCCTCGGCCTCCTTGACTCTGGGTTGGCTGTGTGATTTTTTTCTTGCTCAATGGAACGAGGAGGTGGTGCACAGGCTACAAGGCTAGGCCTGGGGCTTCAGTATCTCCACTTGCACCTGTCAATCTGTGCATCTGCCATTGCCATCAGAAGAACTTGCTCAGCCAGCTCCTGGTTCCCAGGAAAAGGACGAGTGTCACCCAGAACAGAGCCACCTCCGACTGCACTCAGCCCCAGCAGCTGGCCTAGCCAGTCCTGTACACAGTATCTGTGTGCGTGTGCTCACGTGGGCACAGCAATGCGAGTGTTTATTCTTACTGGAATGTGAGGAAAGATGGGGAAGATTTCTGCTTCTTGAAAATTCTGCATAAAACCCACATCTGTGTTGATGTTATTACATATAGTTGGGCACTTCATTTCTTGGAGTTCTGGCCCAGCTGGTCCAGTACACACTGTTGCTTTTAGCCCTTAGGTTTTGGGGTGCTTTGTGAGGCTGTATTGTCGCAGCGGTAACTAACAAATACAGACTGTTTGAGCTGTGGACTCCAAAGGACTCTGGTCACTTCTTAGCTCCAGCTTTCCGAATCACAGTCTCTGTCACAAAAGACAGCAAGATAAAAATACCTAAAAATAATATTTAGAAGGCCCATGCATTTCTGTGTGCTAATTAAATGGGTTAATGCTGGTAAGGACTTTCCACAGCCCCTGGCGCCAGTCGTGTTACGTTAGCCCTTGTGTGGTGGTCCTGTGCCGGGGAAGGGACCCTTCAGGCAGAGGCCTCTGCACCGGGTGCTGACCGCAGCCCTGTGTCCACCGGTTGGTTCTGTAGTTTTCAGATTTTACAAGTTAAACGTGCTGAAAGCAGAGTGAGTGCACTCGTTCCGCTGAATTAACTTTCACATGCTGAACATGCCCAGCCTGAGAGAGTGATGTGGGCTGTGTGTGTGTGTGTGTGTGCATGCACGCGCACGCACACAGCAATGTGAGTGTTTATTGGAATGTGAGCAAAGATGGGGAATATTCTGCTTCTTGAAAATTCTGCGTAAAACCTTCATCTGTGTTTCTGTGATTGCATAAAGTTGGGCACTCCATTTCTTGGAGTTGATGTTTCAAAGAAAAGACAATAGCAGGAAATGCTGCTCTGTCTTCCTCCAGCTTTTAAACAATGTCCTCTACGTGCCTGTGTAGATGTAGCCCGATGCAACTGAATGAGCAACAGACAGTGCTTTCCAGGATGGTGCTGTGCTTTCATTCATTTGGGTAGCTCCTCTGTGAGACTCCCAGGGCTGACTACAGAGCCCCCACTCTCCATCCTACACAACCCTAAAATGCAAGCCACACAAAGAAAGGAGGAGGGGGCCATTGGCGTTTACTGAAGCAAAGCAGCCTGTACACTTGGACTCCCTGCTAGCCGGGTTTTACAGTGCTGAAGTCAGCATCTTGATTCAGCTGCATAAATAATCTCCTGCAAGGCCTGGGGTAGGAGAAGGGCTGGGGACCGGGGAACTCTGAGAAGGCTGGGATGGGAACCCCAGGGAGTAAGACAAACCAACTTCGGGACTTCAGACTCCACTGCAGCGGGGATCGGGTGCTTGTTAATTTCTTAAGCAATTTCTAAATCCTGTATTGACTCTGTCATGCATGTAATTGATGTTTAGATATTGTCAGCCAAGTGACTAAAGGATTTAGAAATCTGATAGATGTTTAGACATCGATTGACTGGCACACTTTCTCTGTGTCTTTCTCTCTCAACATTTTATTTCTGACTATAGTTTCTTCTGTTTTTTTCAGTTCCCCTAAGCAGATCAGACATCTCACTTTCAAAAAATACCTTTGAAAACATACTTTTAATAAATTACTTGCAAAAAAAAAAAAACCTCACCTCCCTTATTTTGGCAATAGTGAGAGTAGCCACAATGACATCCAGCATCTCCATCCCTGTCTCTCCACCCTGCCCTGTCTCGGAAAAAGTTCCATCCCACACATGGGCCATGGTTTCTGGGCCAGAAGGAGCCACTGCTCTCACTTATGAAGAAGATAGAGCTGGATCAGTGAACGACACCAGAAGCACATGGTTCAGGTTCTTTTGCTCAGATGTATAATTTTCTATTTATTCTGTGCGATAGCCCCAAGTTTAGCAATCTAAAGCTTGCATAGCTGGGCACGGTGGCTCACACCTCCCAGCACTCTGGGAGGCCGAGGAGGGCGGATCACCTGAGGTTAGGAGTTCGAGATTAGCCTGGTCAACATGGTGAAACCCTGCCTCTACTAAAAAATACAAAAATCAGCTGGACGTGGTGGTGCACACCTGTAATCCCGGCTACTTAGGAGGCTGAGGCTGGAGAATCGCTTGAACCCAGGAGGCATAGGTTGCAGTGACTGGAGATCATGTCATTGTACTCCAGCTTGGGTGACAAGAGTGAAACTGTCTCAAAAATGAATGAATAAATCAAGCAAGCTTGCATAAAGTCACAGTTATAACTATATAGAGTAACAGGTCAGTGTGCAGGGGCCCGAGGTGCGTTCTCGTTGCTGATGGAGTTGGTTCACACGTTGCATGGAGGGTGCCCAGGAGGGGAAGGTGGGTGCACCTCAATCTGGCCCCCTTCAATGACGCTGAGCCTTAGGAATGCAGTGTGGTACGTGTAAGAAGTTCTGCAGGTGCAGACATGTTGTCTCTGGAATTAATTCAGATGAATGCTCTGCGACTTATTTGTTCCAACTGGGCCTTGCCATGGCCTCTGGTCCTTTGGTCTCCAATGTTTATTTAACTTCCTGCCTTAAACTCATGGCAGCCTTGACCCCATATGGGACACAACTTCTAATGTTTTCTCCCTATGCTTTCAAGGGCAATCGGGATAAAAGCAGAACACCTGTGTCATTTAGACCCAGTAATCCAGATGGGGGTGGGAGTGGTAAATGGGGGCAGTGGCAGGGGCAAGTCAGACACTAGAAAGGAGTGACAGGGAAAAAATCCTGTGACACATGCAGAGAAATTACTCAAGAATCCTTCAAAGCAACATAGAAACACATATAAATTAATCCAATATGAAAAGAATATAATAACCCTGGTTCTAAACTGATGAGTTATTCTAAAATATTCTAATGTCATAGTCTCAAAAAATGAAAACTCTTGTGATTGGAAAATGTAATTATCCCAAGCTTTTGTGGCTTCTGTATGTATTTCCCTGTTGCTGAACAGAGAACAATATAATTAGTAAGTGATAAAAGGAATTTTTTTTACTTTTTTCTATTATGAATTTCCACTTCTAATGATAGTACATTTTCAAGTCAGGAGGATAAGTATATCTTTGAGTCATGAAATTCAACATCAATTAAAAAGAATTTATTTCTTAATCTTCTCTGAAGTCATGAGGTTCTATTTAGTGAAGTTCATGTCCTGTCATATTTCAAAGAAATACATCTTACATGTGGAAAATATTCAAGCATATATGTATATATTCAGCTTTGAACTCCCGAAGAGCTGGCTGGAAATGATATTAATAGTAACTCCCAGCTGGGAGTCACTGGTAAGCTGGCTTCCAATTATTTAACACAACTGAATAAAATGCGTAGTTCTTCCTGCGCTAGCTTTGCTTAATGTGGTGCAAGTAAAGGCTGTTTTCCACCTAACATATCACCATAGGAAATTGGCTTGTGGTTGTACTGATTGCTCAGGAAAAAAAAATTCTCTAAAACTTGCTTGATTAAAAATTCCATCACTGGAAATGGACTACTCCATTAATTGAATTCACTTTGGGGACTAGTTGACAGGTAAAGGTCTTCAGATTCTTTATTAGAATACGCTTTTGCAAAATAACACTGGATTGTTTTGTTTTTCTTCTAATAGAATCCCAAGCTCAAAAACCTTTTAAAATCACCTATTCTGTGTTAAGGCAAGATAAAAAATGTTCTGATCGAGCAACCTTTTTTGTGTGTGTGCTGTAGATTCTGTAATCATAAATCTTATATTTCGGATAATATCTGGATACAGAGATTGAATTAATGACATATATTAATGGCAAGTAGGGAGATGGAAAAAGTCTTTCAGATAAGAATCCTGCTTTCCGATGTGAAATCTACATAGCATTCTACTTCACGCTAACCTGGGCTGTGAAATTGTGATTTCATGGGAAGTATACGTTATGAAACAAATCAAGAAAATGAATGCCTCCGACGTGATATAGTTAACTTGGCTTCTATGAGCAACAGGTTCATGTGTACTGTGCTAGATCCAGGACAGCTCTGCTTTTCACACCCCAACAGTTTTATTTTATTGAGCCTGTAGCCCTAAGACAAGGCACAGGATTCATATAAATTTGAGCAAGTATCTCCAAAACATACTGTTTTTATCTGCATTCCAAATTGTTTTGGAGTGAGGCCATGTTGTGCAATTACATTTCTAAAAAATGCACAGGCTTTTTCTGCAGTTTCGTAGTCTAAATATTTTTTTCACCAAATGTATCTTACATGCAATACACTTGTTCCCGTTTTAAAATACCATCCTTCAGAAAGCACACATGGCCAGCCAGTCAGTTGCACTCCCTAATGTAAATCTTTTGCTTGTACCAGAGACCAGAGATTCTCTGACTGTTCACTGAAAGCCACATGTACTGAACGGTGTTTGGCTGAT